>NW_006922215.1:1337818-1339966 GCF_000298275.1 Orycteropus afer afer | reverse complement strand
CAGAGAAAGCAAAGATTATTAATGGTTGCCAGGAGTAGGAGGGAGGGGGAAGGAGGAAGCTTTTGTTTTGGGGGGGTATGCATTGAGTTTATGCTAATAAGTGGTGGAATATTTTGGAAAAGGATAACAATAATGGTGGCACAGCATGCAAAATGTCATTAATGTCCCTGAGCTGGAAATGTGGAAGTTGTTATGTTGGTGAATATCTTGTTGTGTATGTTTTCACTACAATAAAAGTAAAAGAAAAAAAAAGAGAGAGAGCATCACTTCACATCTTACTTAGGAACAAGTCCCCCAGGAATACAGAGATAGGAAAATTTGAAAGCCTTTTTGCTTATTTTTAAGCTTTGCTTCTCTGCTTTTGGAAAACACTACGTTTCATTTACTTGAACAAAACATTCTAAAGTGCAGTTGTCATCTATTGTAAGCCTCCAAGAGCTGGGCAGTGTGTTTTCTAATACATGATGGCCTTAGTGCACATCACGTGATGACAGAGAATTCGTCCACTCTGTAGCCTCTAATCACAGCCTTTCATCTCGTTTTCACATTTCTCTCTGGCGTATCCGACTTGACCCTGCTTACTGGTGCACTTTTATTGTGTTGGTTAAAATGACAAGGGATCGAGCAGAAACAAAAATGAGGTCTGAGAATTGTTTGTGTAACACGTGCCCTGTCTAGCTCTACTGTCCATGAATAGAAATATCTGGAATCCAGACAGAACCACTGCATAGGAGGCTCTGACTCCCAAATAGTATTCCTGTGCATTTTAAATACGTCACAACTCTCTCAGGTCGAAAGAGAAAAGTCCATCTTTTCCTCATAATACTCAGCATAGCTAGGTTGTGTTAGCTAATGTTAGGTGGGCCTGACTCACAGCGACCGCTTGTTCGATGGGACAAGATGCTGTGCGGTCCTGCACCATCCGCATGATACTTGTGAACTGGACTGTTGTGATCCAGAGGGTGTCGTCCACTGGTGGATTCTTGGAAGTAGATCACAAGACTTGCTTGCTAGTCGATCTTAGTCTGGATGTGCCACTGAAACCTGGTTAGCATCAGAGTAACACACAAGCCTCCACTGGGTGGTGGCAGCTACATGGGAATGCTTTGGCCGGGAATCAATCCCAGTTCTCCCACGTGGAGGGGGAGCTAGCTAGGTTTCCAGCCTTAAAAATCCAGGGGTCGGCAAATTTTTTCAGTAAAGAGCGGGATAGTAAATATTTTCAATTTGGCGAGCCAGATGGTCTCTGTCTGAGCCACTCAAACCAAACCAAAACTCACTGCTATCAAGTCCATTCGGACTCATAGAGACCCTAGAGGACAGAGCAGAACAACCCCATAGGATTTCCAAGACTGTAAATCTTTTCGGAAGCAGACTGCCTGATCTTTCAGAGGGCTGGTAGGTTTGAACCACGGACCTTTTGGTTGGCAGGCAAATGCTTTAACCACTGAGCAACTGGAGCTTCTCACAACTACTCTGTTGTTGTTGTTGTTGTTATTTGCCATCGAGTCGGCCCCGACTCATAGCGACCCCTCCTTGGGTTTCCGAGGCAGTATCACTACGGAAGTAGGAATGCCCAACCTTCCTTCCGAGGAGTGGCTACTCAGTTGACCCTTATCGCTTGAAAGCAACCATAGATAATAAATAAATAAATGGGCATTGGCTGTATTCCAACAAAACTTTACTGAAAAATGCAGTGGGGGGGCGGGGACCAAGGGGGCCAGGATTTGGTCCACAGGTAGCAGGTTTCCAACCCTTGCTTATAATCTAACAGCTAGATTCCTTCAGACCCTTAAAGCTTCAGATCTGTTACTAGACTTGAGCCTTATTGGTTGGTATTTGGGCCCTGCCTATTGTAGGTAGTCAATTAATATTTGATCAAATGAATGAGCATTTGATTGAAAGAAGAATATTAATATAGTTTTTTTTTCCCCATTCCTAGCAAGAAGATTCACAAAACCTTTTTTTGTTTGTATAATTTTTTTTTGTTCTTTCTTTCTTTTTGTATCTTTTAATCCATTCCATAGATTTGCATAGACATATATTTCATCGGCAGTTCTTTTTGTGTGTGTGTGTGTGTGATTTGGGTGAAGAGTTACACAGCAAATTCACTTTCCATACAGCAGTTCACATATACTTTGTCTCATG
>NW_006922215.1:1331162-1337099 GCF_000298275.1 Orycteropus afer afer | reverse complement strand
TACTATACACCTGGGAATTCTGATCATTCACATAAACTTATAGGACCATTGTCTGCCAACCCTATATATGATGTTAGATACACTCCCCATTTCATAGACATACCTAATCGTTTAGATTGTTCACCTATCTATCCATCCATATACCCACATTTGCCTTCACTTACAACTCAGTACTGTATATGCAAAAGGGTTCATATTTGTTGTCTGTACTTCACATGTACCTCTCTATGTCTTTCTCATCCTCCATGCTGCCATATTGGTCATTCACATTTGGTACATTGCCCTTCTCTTCACCCAAATCAATATTTATCTCTATCTATCTAACAGCATTCTCTCCCCTTCATCGGCAGTTCTTAATGAGTATAAAATTAGTCTTAACAACAGCAACAAAAAGTAAAAGAGAAAAGCAGCCCCTTCCCAATTACCTTATGCTTAAAAAAAAAAAATTTAAAGTACCTTAGATAATCAAAAATCCTTGAAGTTTATGTAAAAGCACTTGAGGTAGATCAGTGGAATAGTGGAATATAAAAATGATTGTATTTATATACAAACAATATGTGCAAATGGATATGGAACAGATGGGAGAAAATAATGCTAAGAGGGTAAAATTTTAGATATATCTGTTATTTTTAAAGGTTTCCCCTTTGTGGTTACACTTTTATTCTTTACTTCTTTCACAGAAGAGTCTTATCCACCACATTAAACAATATAAAGCAGAACATTTCACCAAGATGAATGAGATTTGTCCAGAAAGCTGTTATTTAGAAATCCAGTCAGCTATTAGTCAATTTCTACTATCTCTGATAGGAAACTTTGTAACATTTTCTTTGCTTCAGGCCCCTGGTTTCCTGGACTTCATTAGAAGTTGTTCCCTCAGCTTTCCACTGTACAGTGTCAATTGCAGCTGTAGGTCTTTGCTGTGCCAGTGATTTCCTCAGACATTTAATTTAACAGATGGATGGAGAAGATTCTGGCCAACATCCTGAGACAAGGGGGAAAGAAGAAAGAACGTGATTTTATACAATTATTTCTCATTTCTGCAGGATTGGTTCTTCATAGGAAACTGAACAAAGCTCACCTAGGCTTTGAGAGCTTCTAGAATTTACCAAAGACCTCTGGTGGTGTAGTGGGTAAGGCATTTGGCTGCTAACCAGAAGGTCAGTAGTTCAAACCCACCAGCTACTCTGGAGGAGGAAACAAGGCAATTTATTTCTGTAAAGATTTACAGCCTTGGAAACCCAATAGATGTCACCATGAGTCAGAATTAACTCAATGGCAGTAGGTTTTTTAGAATTTACTACAGTTTTGAGATTTCAATTATAAAATAAAGCAACTTACTTTTTGGTTGGTGCCCCTTGCACTTTCAGCTAACTGGCAAAGGCACCCAAACAAAGGAATCCATACTGTCTAAGAGAAATACCCTTTCCTTCTTTCATACACTACAAAAAAACCACTGCCATTGAATTGATTCTGACTCAGAGCAACCCACGTTGGGTTTCCAAAGCTGTAAATCTTTATGTATGTACATTGCCTCATCTTCCTCACGTGGAGTGGGTGGTGGGTTTTGAACCGCCAACCTTCTGGTTAGCAGCCAAAAGTCTTACCCACCATGCCACAAGAGCTTCATACACTAGGGGGGAAATAAGATTGTACATGATGCCTGACAAACACATATCAGGTTCACAATGTGAAGATATGAAGCTTCTTGAATCACCCACCACTTTACTCAAAATCATTGCTTTGTTGTTGAGTCAGTTTTGACTGATGAAGACCCCATGTTAGCACAGCAGAACCCCTCTATAGAGTTTTCAAGACTATGACCTTTCGGAAGCAGATTGCCTGTTTTCCAAGGCACCTCACCATTTGCACCACCTGGGAGATCCAAAGGAGCAAGCTCAAGTACATTTGGATAAGTTCATGTGACAAAAGATTATACTTATTTAAACACAGAAGATTTACCCTCAGGTTTGGGAAAAGGGGCACAGTTTCACTCTTGTACTTTTTCAATTGAAGAATTTTGTAAACCTTATCAACTTCTATAATAATAATAATAATACCAATGGCTGCTATGATTGAGTTCCTATTATGTGCCAGACACTTTGACCTGCTCTAACACCAGACCTCACCACTAGAATCGGACACAAAGGGTGAGTCAGGCAGCCAGTTGCCAGGTTGCCAGTGACCAGAATGTTCCAGGACAGAGAAAGCTGTCCTTTGCAACACGCCTCTCAGCAAGAGTAACATGTGTTGTTGGAAGAAATACTTTGATAACTGCCTGAGAAGAGGTGAGATTCCCAAGATGTTCTGAATCATCATGGACAGCCCCCCACTGTCTGTTAGGGAGCAACTGCGTAGTGTGTGCAAATGTCAAGGAGTCTCATCCTCCTTGCAGGGCTTGCTTTCTCCCCACCTGTTTTGGTCTCTGGTGCCATGCCAACAGAAATACCACAGGTGGAGTGGCTTTAACAAACAGGAGTTTATTCTCTTAAAGTTTTGGAGGCTAGAAGTTCAAAGTGCCAGCTCTAGGGACTGGGTGAAAGCCCCTTGACCTTGGGTTTCAGCTCTGCCTCTTGCTCCTGGTCCACTGAAGCTGGAGGGTTCTCTTCATTTAGGCAGCTGCTGGCTGCTGAGGCTGACAAACCCAAGGTTGATAAGTAAAAAGGTATAGCCCAATATTACCAAATAACATGGCAGGCCACTAATTAAAGTCTAGAGACAGTGCCAAGATTGGCAGAAAACATGGCAGGCTGCTAAGTGAAGACTCAGCTACATGCAGAGTCCAAGCGTGCCATAAAGCTACAGACCATTCCCAAATCTTCTCCCTGTACACAGGAAGCAGACCATATCCCTAAAGCAGGTACTCAGTTGATCATGGCAGTTTCCACCATGGAGTTGATTACTAGTCTCACCAATGGGAAAAACTGCTACTAGCTACCCAGCCACTCAAAACTGGCCCAGCCAAGTTGACACACAACCTAACTACCACACTACCTCCACTTCTACCATTCCCACTCCCAGGTGAACATCTCTTTCAAATGGAAACTGAGAGATGTTAAGGAACACTGAGTTTCTGTTAAGGGTGGAGAAAAGATTTGGTAACAAATAGTGGTGGAGGTTGAAAAACATGGTGAATGTAATTCATGCCACCAAACTGTACATCTAAAATATGTTTAAATAGCAAATGCTTCATTATATATATTTTTTACCACCATAAAAAATTGAATTGATGTTTAAAGATTATTATTTCAGGGAGGCTTCAAATTATTATCCCACTCAGTTACCAACAAAGCTCAACTCTAGCTTCACTTACTGCATTTCTGCAAATATATTGTGATTTTCCCACTGTTGTTCACAGTGGAGCTTCCGGGTGGTGCAAACGGTGAAGCACTCAGCTGCTAACCAAAAGGTGGGAGGTTCAAATCCATCCAGAGGCACCTTGGAAGAAAGGCCTGGTGATCAACTTGCAAAAAATTAGCCATTGGAAACCCTGTGGAGCACAGTTGTACTCTGCAATGCATGTGATGTGACTGCCATGAGGTGGAATCAACTCTGCAGCAACTGGTTTTTGTTGTTGTTGTTTGTTTGTTAGCAGTTCATAATGTAGGATTAAACAGTATAGGACAGAGGGGCAGCTTTGCGAGCCTATGCCTACAGCTGTCCAGGGGTGAAAAAACACACTGTGTAGAAATAAAATTAAAAGACTTATTGAAAGTCCAGAGACAGTCTGGACAGGAAGATGTCCAAATCCACAGAATAAAGAAGGCTGCTCCACTGGACAATGAGGAAGAAAACATTTTTTGTTGTTGGAGCAGAAACCAAAAGTTACAGAATCATAATTGGCTGAAAGACAAGCAGGTGAGTTAAAGGCAGGCTCTCCAAAAGCAGGGATTTAGCAGGGATGGGTGACTAACACGTAAGTGGGATTACATGATTGGTTAAGGGTACGTGCTCTTTAGTGCATTATGAGATAGTCAGAAGACAATGTCAGGATAGGTTTTTCAGGTAACTTGCTTTTAAAATTGCTTTCTCGATCATGTCTGTTTCTGGGGGTCCATTGCAAAGGTTTATCATGAATGCTTTGCATCCATACCCTTTGTATAAACTATCAAATCTTGCATCTGTTTGGCCATAGTGGAAAGACCTACCAGGAATAGATTGCAATACCCCGTACATGCCAGACCTCAGAGGTCAACATCAAAGTTAGAGGAACTGCTGTTAAGAAGGCAACTTTAAAATTCAACATGGGTTCTAGACTCATGTCCTGAATTTAAAATGGAGGTATGGCTCTGCTTTCAGACTGCATTAGTTACACACATCAGGTGCCTCTGATTTTAGACTCTCATACTTGATTTTAGACTCTTTCTCTTGATCAAAGATTTTCACAAAATCCTTTGCTTGCACATAAGGTGGTGTGTTCTTCTGCAGGGACTTCTGTATTTTAATTACCTCTTGGATGGCTTCTTGTCTTAGTATCATCATCCACTGAGTTCACTATGTCTACCTTTAGCACCTAGTCTCCAGTGATCCTTTTAGGAAAAGTTAGTATGCAGTAGGGCCACATTAGAGGAACTACTTTATTGTTATCTAATTAAACTCAAAACAAACTCAACTGCCATGGAGTCAATTCTGACTCATAGTGACCCCCCACTGGGTATGCGAAGCTGTAAATCTTTACAGAAGTAGATTGTCCCATCTTCCTTCTGCAGAGCAGGTGGTGGGTTTGAACTGCTGACCTTGTGGTTAGCAGCCAAATGCCTTATCTACCATGACTCCAGAACTCCTTATTAGGAAGTCTTTAAAGCAGGGACTCAAATCCATTGATGGAACAAATGTCATGAATATATATTAGCTGCTTCACTGGTAAAATATTGGTTCTCTGGGTCAAAACACTGGCAGTATTTTTTATACATTTACTAGTTCTAATGATAATGACGGGAGCTCTGGTAGCATAGTGCCTAAGGCACTTGACTGCTAACCAGAAGGCTGGTGGTTTAAACCCACCATCCACTCCTAAGAAGGAAGGTTGGGCAATCTACTTCCGTAGTGATACCACCTCAGAAACCCAAGGAGGGGTCTCTATGAGTCAGGTCCAACTCGACAGCACATAACAACAACAACAACAATAATGACAATAACTTTGAATGTTGGCAGTGACATCAGTTATTGCTCTCACAGTGGCAGATACATTCCAAAAGGCATGTTCTAAATCAGCAGCTCCACACCAAGGAAAGGAGGCTATTAAAAAGGAGTACCCTAGGCTAGAATTTTCTTTTAAAGGATTCCTATTTTGTCGGCCTTGTTCATCTCTTGATTGTTTGCTTATTTTCCTTTCTAAAAGCTTTAAACTATTAGTTCAATGAAGACTTCCATTTATAGGAATATATTTCCAGTGGGACACCTAACTGGCCTAACGTACATTAGCCTATCATTTTTTTATTATTATTATTGTTTTATTGTGATTTGGGTGAAGATTTACAGAGCAAATTCACTTTCCATACAGCAGTTCACATATACTTTCTCTCATGTCATTGACCACAGTTTACCACAGTGCAACAGCTCCCCTCCCACTTCCTCCCCATAGTTACCTCTTCCCAGTGTCCATCCCTCCATACACTCCTGCCCCCTCAGCTGTCTCCCTGTGCATAAGCAGTCCTTCTTTCTCCCATGATTTTTCTCTCCAGGGAGTGTATCTACTTGAGGTAAATACTCAACTCATATGCCTGTATTTTGTTTAGCTGGAAACGACAGGTGTGGATTCAATTTCAGAACTGAAGGTCAGCTAGGGGCCTTAGATCAGTGGTTCCACCAGGCTCTATTGGACCAGCAAACCTGGCCCTCCCCCCTTTCCTTTTCTCCAAATATTTTGAGTTTTTTCCACACTGTTCCCCCTCTCTATCAAGGATCTCCTACATAGATCCCCTTCCAAGTGGATGACAG
>NW_006922215.1:1288430-1306378 GCF_000298275.1 Orycteropus afer afer | reverse complement strand
GTTTGGTTAATTTCAGACTGTAGAAGTTGATAAAATTCTTCAATTTCCTCATCTTTGGCTTTGGTGGTTGGTGCATAAATTTGAATAATAGTCGTATTAACAGGTCTTCCTTGTAGGCATATGGATATTATCCTATCACTGACAGCATTGTACTTCAGAACAGATCTTGAAACATTCTTTGTGATGATGAATGCCACGCCATTCCTCTTCAAACTGTCATTCCCAGCATAGTAGATCACATGGTCGTCTAATTCAAAATGGCCAAAACTAGTCCATTTCAGCTCACTAATGCCGAGGATATCAATCTTTATGTGTTCCATTTCATTTTTGACAAATCCCAATTTTCCTAGATTCATACTTCGTACATTCCATGTTCCAATGATTAATGGATGGCTGCAGCTGTTTCTCTTCAATTTGAGTGGTGCCACATCAGCAAATGGAGGTCTCAAAAGCTTTATCTTATCCATAGGAGTAAGGCTGGGTTTACTCAGATGATGCAGCTCTTTCCCAGTCCTATTTTGAGAGCCTTCTAACCTAACCAGACTATTCATAAAGTTGCATGGTAATGTATCAAACAGTGTTTCTTTGCTATTCATAAGGTTTTCCCTGGTCAATTATTTGAGAAGTGGATGGCCTCCTTCTTCTTCCTAGTCTGTCTCAGTCTGTAGGCTGGGCTGACACCTGTGCACCATGTGCATCCAGCTGGGTTTGAAACACCAGTGGCTCAGCCTCAAAACTCACATCAACACATCACCACGGTAGGACAAACCGACAGACAAGTTTGACTCCCTGTTGGAAACCTCTCCTACCACCCCTTGGCTTCTTAGAGTTCCCCTATGTAAGAACAGCATGGCAGAAGCATCAGACTTCTCTAACTTCACAAAGGGAAAGAGGGATCAAGAGCAGCAGCCTGAAGCTGATTCCTATAAGGCAGAGATCAGACATGCCTCCACCCTTCAAGCTTTTTACCAAATCTGACACCAGCCACCCTTTCCACAGCAATCTCTATTTCTCTTCTGGGATCAGTATTTCATTGCAATTGACACATATAACTTGCAGACCACACTCATATTTATGGGGTTTATTAGGGAAGTAACAAGTTCAAGAATGCTCAGGATACAGTCCTTTGATTAGGAGAGACTCATCCATGATGAAGGCAAGTCTCTCTGGCCCTCAGCCCCTCGGCCTGGCCTCTTCCCTGCTTGGGAAGAAGTTATAAAGCTCTTTTAGGTCTGCTGATAAATGCCCAGAGACACCCTTCACCACCAGAAAGATTCCTTTCCAAATGTGCTCAACTTTGTTGCTTTGTGGGCCCAGGAAGCTCTCTGCACTGTCTCCTGCCAGTCTCCTGCTTCTGTTGCCTCTGCTGCTGCTATCTCTCTGCTACTGCTTCTCAACATCTCTCCAGTGTTAAAGCTCTGTTTCCTGAGTCTAGGAGGCTCCCACCACAGAGACTCTGGTTCCAAAAGGATACATTCCACTATCAGCTCTTCTTTTTGGTGTTAGTCACGTCCCCCACTTTGTGCCTCTGGGATGGCTCATTGTAAGCCTAGTGGGATGACAAAACTGACCGATCCCCTTGTTAGTGTTCCATAAACTTTATTTGCATGGTCCCACCCCTATAAGGGGTGCTGTGCACCTTATTTACATCATTAGCAAGCTATCCAATCCCCTTGGTGGGCCATAAGCACTATATTTCCATAGTCCAACCCAGTCATTTGGTGACAGTTCCTTGAAGAAATATTATAATCTAATTTAATAATATCATCCAGAGGTAAAAATTATTCATAATCCTATGTTTTGCATGTTTCTTAGGATTCTTTAGAGAAAGCAATTTAGAATAATTTGTGTCTTTTTAAGGCTTTGTTATACCAATCAAAATAAACTATTTATCTTTTTCAGTGCACTTTTCATATATACAAATTGTGGTAGTTATTGTTATGTGTCAACTTGGCTGAGCCTTGGTTTTGAGTGGCTGGCAACTGGATGTAGTTATTCCCCATTATCAACTCCCTGGTGGAATCTGCTTTGAGTAGCTAAGTAGTTGCCTTTGGGATGTAGCCTGCTTCCAGGATATAGAGAAGCTTTGAGAAAGGTCTCTAGCTTTTTGGCACATCTGGATCCTGCATTTGGCTGAGTCTTCGTCCAGTGGCCTGCTGAGTTGCCTGTTGATCTTTGGACTGTGCCATTCTACTTACCAACCTTGGGTTCATCAGTCTCAGCAGCCAGCAGCTGCCTGAGTTAGGAGACCTGCAGCTCCAGTGGGTCTGAAGCCCAAGGTCAAGGGGCCTTTATCCAGCCCCTAGAGCCAGCACTTTGAACTTGGACTTCTAACCTTCTAAAATTATAAGAGAATAAATTCCTGTTTGTTAAAGTCATTCACTTGTGGTATTTCTGTTATAACAACACCAGAGAATCATGATAAAAATTGATATCAAAGTTTCTCAAAATAGCTATTAGAAATCCAGCCATACTAAGCAGACTTAAAAGACTGCTTTATATGCAAGTCAAAACAACGATGTGCTGTCATCTTACCCCAGCAATAATAGCAAAGTTCAACAAGACAGAAAATAACAAATGCTGTTGAGGTTAAGGAGAGATTGGAACTCTCATACACTGCTGGTGGGACTGTAAAATGGTACAACCATTGCTGAAAATGGTATGGGATTTCCTTAAAAATCTGAAAATAGAAATACCATTTGCTCCACCGATTCCATTACTAGGAATATATCTTAAAGAGATGAAAGCAAGACACAAACAGATAATATGCATACCCAAGTTCATTGCAGCACAATTCACTATAGCAAAGAGATGGAAACAACCTAAATGCCCATCAACAGATGAATGGATACAAAATTATGGTACATTCATTCATACAATGGAATACTGTGCTACACTAAAGAATAATGAAGAATATGTGCATCATTTCACTACATGGATGAAGCTGGAGGACATTATGCTGAGTGAAATAAGTCAATCACAGAAGGACAAATATTGTTAAAAACTCAAGGAAGGTTTTGATTAGGGAAGGGAACTCACTTTGTAGGTTACTGGTGTTGGGAGGGAAAAGGAGGGGGAAATTTCGGACTAGCTCAGTGCCACATGCTGAGTTAGGTAAGGGGAGGGATGGTATGGAAAGAGTCTGTGACCCAGATG
Organism: Orycteropus afer afer; assembly: GCF_000298275.1. Classification (NCBI taxonomy): domain Eukaryota; kingdom Metazoa; phylum Chordata; class Mammalia; order Tubulidentata; family Orycteropodidae; genus Orycteropus; species Orycteropus afer. The sequence continues at coordinate 1,303,222 of NW_006922215.1, read as the reverse complement.
ATAACATTGGGGAAAGGGAGGACATGAAATTGTGCACATAAGATATAAATGACAAAGGCTAATACCACAATACTGCATACCATTAACACCAAACACCAAGCTACAGATAAATGCATAGACAACTGAGAAGACCAGACAGGGGTTGGTGAACAGGAATATATTCTAGACCAATGATAGATTCAGCTGAGAATAATTTTGCATAGATACTAGTGATACAAAATAACCACAATCATTACAGAAGCAACAGAAGACAAACTTGGAGTAATCCCTCAGAGGCAACCAAACACCTTGGGAGAGAGAACTACCAGGCCTGCCAACTCAGGACCAGCGTATTGGGGGATACCAGGCTCAATTGGCACAACATAACACATAAAAATTTTGTTCCACAACCTACTTTGGTGAGTAGTACTGAGGTCTTAAAAGTTTTCGAGCAGCCATCTAAGATGCAGCTAATGGTCTCTTGTCGCCTGAAGTGAAGAAGAGTGAAGAAAATCAAGGGCATTTGGAAACAATCAGCCCTAGGATATGATGGACCTCAAGACCAGAAGAACTAGATGGTGCCAGCTACCAATGCCAACCACTTGGGAAGGGATCAAAACTGGAGATCCTGGATAGAGCGGGAGGAAGAACAAGGATAAAAACATACAAAAACAGAGTAACTACCAGAATTACTGGTCTGATGGAGCCTGGTGGGACCCCCAAGACTATGGCCCTGGGATACACTTCAGGTCTAGGATAAGACTCACTCCCAAGGACTGGCTCTCAACCCATTAATAGTAAGACTTACATGCAGAACACCTAACCCAGGGTGATGTACCCACCTACTCTACAGAGATACACCCCTTGGAGCAGTCTGCTATAGGGCACCAGAGTGGCAGCATTCACATGGAGGGAAAGCTGGACAGACAGGAGTGCATACTTAAGAAGCGCACAGGGATTGGGGGGTGGATCACAGGGAAGGGAGAGGAGGAGAATGGGTTAGAGTTAGGGATGTTAATAGGGGGTGAAATGAAATGTACATGAATTGTTGAATGTAAAACAAATTCTATTCTATAAATTTGCACCCAAAGCACAATTAAAAAAAAAAAAAAAAACACCTTACTTTATGAGAGGAAAACTTAACAACTACTGGTCACGGCTTCTTGAGATGAGGCACACAAAAAGTGTCACATAAAATGAGACAAATACATAAATTTACCAGTCCGTGAGAATAGTTCAAATAACATGTAAGACAATATATGGGGCATTCCATTTTAGCCTTTTGCTGGCTAGAGACCTAGTCTCTTAATTGAACTATATTAGTCCCTCTAATTAGAAAGTACTTAAAAGTGGTCAAAACATTTGAGGAAACAAACAAGAAACAAAAAGGAACAACACAGCTGTCTTAGGCTGGGTTCTCTAGAGAAGCAAAACCAGTGAAGAGAGAGAGAAATTTATCTCAAGGAAATAGCTCACAAGTCACAAGGCTGGCAAGTCCCACGTCTGTGGGTTACATGTCAAGCTGGAGGCTTCTCCTGACTCACGCAGTGGATGAACCCAAGATCTGCAGGCTGTGAGCTCACAGGCTGTGAAGGCAACAGTCCCAAGATCAGCAGAGAATAGGGCAGGCCACAGGTTCAAGTCCAGGAGCTGGGGATGATGATGAGCCAGACACAGGCTCCAGATCTGGCAGAAAACCAGAGCATTTCCATATGTATCGGAAGCAGGCTACACCCTGAAGGAAACTTCCTTTCAGCTGATTGACTGATCATAGCAGATTTCATCATGGAGATGATTACATTCTACCAGATCTCATCCTGGGGGATGACTATATCACAACTGCTAAACCACTTGGAATCAAGGCCCAGCCAAATTGGCTTACAACTTTAACTACCACAGTAGTTAAGGGCTCAAAGGAAAAATAAGTTTAGGTTTCTCTTAGATAAGTCTTGTGCCAGTAAATAGTAGAGTTGATCCAAAAATAAATTATAACAAAAATTGAGGTTGTTTTAATTCATAGGCTTTTAGATTACAATTTATTGTGTAGAAAGATGATCCTACCTAGGTTTTTAAAAAAAACAAACCTGCCTCAAAGGTGGCCACTGACTTTCTAAAGAATCCTTGGCAATCACCAACACAACATGTAAGAAAACAGCAATGGGCCCATAATGCCTACATATGGAAGCCACTAGAGTACTCAAGAAAGGTCTACTCTGATCTTTCAACGTGGCATTCCCCATCTCACCAAGCAACAGCACGTGTTTCTTAATGCACAGCCACCTGTGCATCCCCATAATCAGTGAATAGACAGAAAAGAAAAAAAGCAAAACATTCATCTGGACGGACAGCTACTGGCCACTAGATGTCAGTACAAATCAGCCTAACTCAGATTTACCATGAAGCCCAGGTGACAGCCTGAAAAGGGAAAGGGAAAGCATTAAAAGAAGATGGAAGGAATACACAGAGTCACTGTACCAAAAAGAACTGGTAGATCTTCATCCATTTCAGGAGGTGGCATGTGATCAAGAACCAATGATATTGAAGGAAGAAGCTGAAGCTGCACTGAAGGAATTGGCAAAGAACAAGGCTCCAGGAATTGGCAGAATACCCACTGAGATGTTTCAACAAATGGATCCCCACTGGAGGCACTCACTTGGTTATGTCAAGAGATTTGGAAGACAGCTACCTGGCCAACTGACTGGAAGAGATCCATATTTGTATCCATTTCAAAGAAAAGTGATCCTACAGAATGTGGAAATTATCAAACAATATCATTAATATCACATGCAAGTAAAATGTTACTAAAGATAATTCAAAAATGGTTGCAGTAGTATATCGATTTAAGTCTATTAAGAGTCCCAAGATTGGCAGACAACATGGCAGGCTGCTGAATGATGACTCAGCTACACGCAGGGTTCAAGTGTGCCATAAAGCTATAGACCATTCCCAAAGCTTCTCCTTATATACGGATGTGCTGGATGCACAGCATTGTTGATAAATCTTTACAATGGACCCCTAGAAACAGACATGATTGAGAAAAAAATTTTAACAGCAAGCTACCTGAAAAACTTGTCCTGCTATTGTCCTGTGACCATCCTGTAATAACTGAAGAGCATGTACACTTAACTAATCATACAACTGCACATATGTGTTATCCATGTATCCTTGCTAAATCCCTGCATTTAGATAGCCTGCTTTCAGCTTCCCTGATTGTCCTCCAGGCAGTTATGATTTTGTAACTTTTAGTTCCTGCTTCAACTGTACAAAGATGTTTTCTTCCTCATTTTCTGGTGGAGCAGCCATCTTCACTCTGTGAATCTGGACGTCCTCCTGGTCCAGATTGCCTCCAGTCTTTCAAAAAAATCTCTTAATTTTACTTCTACAGAGTGTGTTTTCAGTAGAGGACATTTAAATGGTGTAGCCATGGAAGGATTTGAAGGCATGTCATCACTGACTGCATCAGAGAGCTAATGGTGGGAGCTAAATGGTATTGAGTCAAGAGCCGTTTTGCTCCAGCTGCTTGCCTGGCTCTCAGAAGTGTTCTGAGGTGAGAGTCCTGTCAAAATCCTGAGCCTCTCAAATGCTGCATTTGATGGGTTTTTTTAAAAAATAAGATTTATTGTAAATGATATTGTAAATGATATTTCCAATTGCCTTATATGCATGTGAGAGCTGGACACTGAATAAGGAAGACTGAAGAAGAATTGATGCTTTTGAGTTGTGGTGCTGGCAAAGAATGCTGAAAGTACCGTGGACTGCTGAAAGAACTAACAAATCTGTCCTGGAGGAAGTGTAGCCAGAATGCTCCTTGGAAGCAAGAATGGCCAGACTTCGTCTCACCTACTTTGGTCATGTTATCAGAAGGGACCATTCCCTGGAGAAGGATGTCATGCTTGGTAAAGGTGGAGAGGGTCAACAAAAGAGGGCAAAAGATGGATTGACACAGTGGCTGCGGTGATGGGCTCAAGTATAGCAGGGATCACGGAGCTGGCACAGGACCAGGCGGTGTTTCATTCTGCTGTGCATAAGGTCGCTATGAGTCAAAGATGACTCAACAGCACCTAATAACAACAACAACATGAGTTGGAGTTGACTGGATGGCACCTAACACACAACAATAACAAGTTCTTGTTTGTTCAAGCCACCCATTGTGGTATTTTTCTGTTAGAGCAGCACCAGATAACCAAAACACAAACCTCCACTGACAGGTGCATGGTGGCTGTGCATAAAGTACATTGGCCAAGAATCAAACCTGGGTCTACCCTAAGGAAGGCAAGAATTCTACCCATGTCCTCATTGCTGTAAATTAGTTGATCTCTAAGTTCCATTTCTAACCGTGATGTTTAATTCGATGTTACAAATGCTGTGTTAAATGATTACTCTGAAGTACATTACCATGTTGGAAGCTGCAAGAAGCACCCAATCAGCATGTCCTCAGGAAGTTTGCAGCAGAGAGCCACAGGCTCACTGGGGACCTCTAGCTTACTCCAAAACCAAACCAAACTCACTGCCATCAAGTCAATTCTGACTCATAGCAACCACTATTGGGATTTCAATGCTGTAAATCTTTGTGGAAGCAGACTGCTTCATCTTTCTCATCAGCAGAGAAAAAACCAAAAAACTAAACACACTGCCTTCGAGTCAGATCCCACTCACAGCGACCCCTCCTTGGGTTTCCGAAGCAGTATTACTATGGAAGTAGATTGCCCAACCTTCCTTCTGAGGAGTGGCTGGTGGGCTTGAACTGCCAGCCTTCTGGTTAGCAGTCAAGTGCCTTAGGCACTATCCCACCAGAGCTCCTCATCAGCAGAGAAGCTGGTGGTTTTGTATCACTGACATTTTGGTTACAGCCAAATGCCTTAATCATTATGCCACTGGAGTTCCATTCTAACTTATTAACCAAAAAAAACCAAACTCACTGGCATTGAGTTGATTCTGACTCGTAGCAAACTCCATTGGGTTTCCAAGGAGGTGAATCTTTATGAAGGTCGATTGCCACGTCTTCCTTCCGTGGAGTGGTTGTTGGGTTTGAACCGCCAACCTTCTGGTTAGCATTCAAATGCCTAGGCACGGTGCCCAGAGACTTATTCAAGAAGGACAACTGGTCAAATATATGTGTGAGGGATTCAGAGGAGGTATTATCGCCATCAGTTGGTGTGGCTGGAAGGTTTCCTGGTGCAGATGGATTTGTCCCAGTGGTATTTGAGAAAGAAACAGAGGCAATGTGGTGAACAGAAAGAATGTGGGGTCTCACTTCGGGTCAGCCTACAATTTGCACCTCCCCCTGACTTCAGCAGTGCACTTCACTGAGTGTCAACAAAGGATCTGAGAAGGTGGGTGGCCGTAGCTGCTCCCAACTGCAGGCCCTGCTGCCCACTGCAATAACTTCCAGAAGAGCCACGCACAAGCAACACACAGCTTTGGAAGTTCAAAGAAGCAGTCATCTGACCCCAGCCAGCTAACAGCACTCCCCTCCCAGCAGCTCTCAATCCCAGCTGTGTACAATGGTCTGGGCTCCTGTGGGCTGCTCTCTGCCCCTATCCCTCAGTGCAGGGCCCAGGGCACTGTCCTGAACAGCTATCATAGAGTTTACTTTTGGCTGTGGCTGCCCCTTTTCCTGCTACTTACTTATTGGGGAGGACAGGTAGTTTGTAGGATTAAGGTGTTTATGCATCTGGGATTTTGAGATGCTAAGTACCTCCACGTTTAAGGACAAGGGCTGTATATAATACTGTAAAATCAGAGGCACTTGGTGTGTGTAAATAGGGCAGTCTGAAAGGAGAGCTTTAATGCTGTTTTAAAATCTTGACAGGAGTCTAGAATCCATGTTGAATTTTAAAGTTGCCTTTGTAACAGCAGTTCCTCTAACTCTGATGTAGACTTAACCATATACCCATATACCTTAAAGGAGACATTCTTTCTCTGAGGTCTGGCAGGGGCAGGATATCACTATCTGTTTCCTGAGGGTCATTCCACTATGGTCAAACAGATGTAAGACATGATAGCTTATGCCAAAGGAAGACAAAGCTGCACCAGTGGATTCCACCATGGAGTTGATTACCAATCTCACCATGGGGAATAACTACACCCAGCTGCCAGACATTCAACCAGGTCTAGCCAAATTGACACATAACCTTAACTACCACAGTTTCTGTGTTGCTCTGATGATAACCAGGTGTCAGTAGAGCTTCCAGACTAACATGGACTAGTTAGAAAGGCCTGGTGATCCAAATCTAATCACTTCTGTGTATAAAGAGAATAGATCACACACACACACACACACACACACCACACAGGGAAGAAAAATGCCATGTGAGGACTGCCAAGGAGCCAAGGAACATCTGAGGTCACCTGTTACCCAAAATGTGGGCTCATGTCCAGAGTGATGCAGAGTCAACTCAGTCACACTGAGAGAAGAAAAAGTTTAATCACTTATACATAAACAGGGAACAGACATAGTTTCAGAATACTCTAAAAGTCTGCCCATCCCTAGTGCATAAATAAGTACAGGGTTAATGTCTGTTGAGCTAAAGCTTATGATCATGTGTACACATGCCATTCCCAAGGACCTAGGGGCTCCCTAACCCATTAAAAGGACAAAGAAATGTTTAGTTATGACTATAATTATTAATTTTTTAGTTTTACTGGCATTCATCTTAGGTGCATTCTGTTTTTCTTAAGATTGACCCTTCTTAGGATGCCACTTGCTATATGTTCTTGGCATCCTCTGGTCTAAGTCTCAAGACGTTGATGTTTTGTTTTGTTTTTTTCTTGATCTTATATAGTACATTAGGACATCATACTGACAGGGAAGGAATTGACATGGCTGAGATGCTGATTTGGACTGTTAGCCTCCAGAATTGTGAGAAAATAAGTTTCTGTTCTTTAAAGCCACCACTTGTGGTGTTTTCTAACAGAACTAGGAAACGAAAACAAATGCTATATTGAGGATTATTGTTACATAAATAATTGTATAATAATGACTGAAATAAAGGAAGCAAGTTGTTGTTAGGTGAAGCAAGTTAGTGGCCCTTTAATGAATAAGATAAAAGTAGAGAGGTTAGATAACTTTGGCATGGTAATACAATGAAATTCCCAAAACATTTCATTCTCAAGCTAATGCTTAATTTACCCACAGATGTTAATATTGCAAGGCATCCGGCATGAATTAATACTCTTTCTAGCAGAGACTCGTATTTCAAATGCACTAATTGTCAAAGATTTCATATCACTTGGATCCACAATGAACACCAATGGAAGCAGCAGTCAACATATTGCACTGGGCAAATCTGCTGCAAAAGACCTCTGCTGAAGAGCAAAGATGTCTCTTTGAAGACTAAGGTAGGCCTAACACAAGCTATGGTATTTTTAATCACCTCATATGCATGTGAAAGCTGGACAATGAATAAGGAAGACCTCAGAAGAGTTGATGCTTTTGAGTTGTGGTGTTGGCAAAGAATGCTGAGAATACCATGGACTGCTCAAAGAATCAACAAATCTATCTTGGAAGAAGTGCAGCTGGAATGCTCCTTGGAAGCAAGAATGGCCAGACTTTGTCTCACCTACTTTGGTCATATTGTCAGAAGTAACCATTCCCTGGAGAAGGATGTCATGCTTAGTAAAGTGCAGAGTCAGCGAAGGGGAAGTGCCTCAATGAGATGGATTGACTCAGTGGCTGTAATGATGGGCTCAGGTATAGCAGGGATCGTGAGGGTGGTGCAGGACCAGGCCATGTTTGGTTCTGTTGTACATAGGGTCGCTATGAGTCGGAGCCGACTCAACGGCACCTAACAACAACAATAATTTTATTAAATTTAAATATATTAATTAATGCATTTATGTAAATGGCATGTTACCAAAAATAGCAGCCCCCTGTCCCAATCTCAGTTCCTCTCCTTTTGCTCCCCAAGGGCAAAAATTTTCATTCCCCTTAGCTCTTTCTTTTGGTCATTACAGCCATATTCCAAACACATTTATACTACATTTTCTTGAGTTTTTACATTTTTCATAGATCATTGAAGAACTAACCCTACTATATACTCCCAAAAACCCAAACTCACTACCATCCAGTCAATTCTCACTCATAGTGACCTCTTTTGGGTTTCTGAGGCAGTAAATATTTATAGAAGTAGATTGCCTAGCCTGCCTTCCATGGAGTGGCTGGTAGATTTGAACCGCCAAACTTCTTTAATAACTTTGACTGGTTATCAGTCAAATGCCTGAGACATTACACCACCAGAGCTCCTTAATGCTCATATATACACCTCATATGTCTATCTATCCCCTCTGCTATTGTCCCAATATCACAACCAAAACCAAACTCATTGCCATCAAGTTGAATCCAACTCATAGTGACCCCTCCTTAGGTTTCCGAGGCAGTATCACTACGGAAGTAGATTGCCCAACCTTCCTTCCGAGGAGTGGCCATGTACCCCAGTGCCCTCTACTGACAAGGGCTATGATGGTGAACATTGTGACAACTGGGTCTATGGTCTGTATAAACTTTGTATCCTGCAGAGATTTTGACAGGTTTAGGGTCTTATTTTGCTTTACAGTATGCGTTTCATGATGTACTTTCTCATACTGGCAAGCAATTTAAGGTCATCTCTGCTGGGCCCATGATTATTTTATCCTCTATTGAGAGGACTTTTTTGTATAGTGGCAGATACTCTGATGGCTCTTAAGGTCTGACACATGCCCACTATGTTAATATTTGTATAGCTATGGCCAAGACTCTTTAGAAAATTAAAGTTTTGTACATAGTGTCCAGATTGGGTTAGACAAAGAGAAGACTGACAAAAAAGTGCATAAATACCACACAGAGATGTATTGCTCACAGGTCCTTTAGTAGAGAAGGGTGCAAAACAGAGCTAATGGGACACCATGCAGAAGGGCAAGCTCAACCAACAAATGGGGAGCAAGCCAAGGAGTAATTCAGGGTCTGCACCCTTTACTAGGATTTACAACTTTGCTTTGTACATTTCCCATGAGTATGTGGGATTGGTTAGTTTGAAGTATACACAATGCCAGATTCTAGGGGCTCAGGGGAAACTGGAACATAAGGCAAGGAACATTTTATCTAAGTGAGCAGCTGACTGTGGGGGTAACTGAACAGGTGAGTCATCTGTGTGGGACAGGGACAGAAGAGGAGCTGAAGAGAGGAACTAAGATGGATGCTGAGCCAGGAAATATGTGAGGCAAAAATTGGCTCTACTATACTCCTCAGAAGGAAAATGGGGCAATCTACTTCCTTAGTGATACTGCTTCGGAAACCCAAGGAGGGGTCGCTATGAGTTGGGTCCGACTCGACGGCACACAACAACAACAACTGTGTCTAAAGAAGCTCTGGTAGCATAGTGCCTAAGGCACTTGACTGCTAACCAGAAGGCTGGCAGTTCAAACCCTCCAGCCACTCCTCAAAAGGAAGGTTGGGCAATCTACTTCCATAGTGATACTGCCTTAGAAACCCAAGGATGGGTCGCTATGAGTCAGGTCTGACTCAAGGGCACATAACAACAACAAAACAACTATATCTAAGAGGCAAATTTCTTTCTTTCTTTTTCTTTTTCTTTTCTTTTTTTTTTTTTTAATATTTCTTTTGATTGCTTAGCAATGTTTTATGGTCCCTCACTTTCTACAAGATTAAATCCTTAGCTTCACATTCAAAGAAAAATCAAACCCACTGCCATAGAGTTGATTCCAACTCATAGTGATCCCCATTGGGTTTCCAAGGTGGTAAGCCTTTAAGGAAGTGAATTGTCTCATTGTTCTTCCTAGAACAGCTGGTGGGTTTGAACCGCCAACCTTCTGGTTAGCAGTCAAATGCCTCAGGCACTGTGCCACCAGAGTTCTTTAGCTTCACATTCAAGACCTTCCATAATCTATCCCCAACCTGTTGCTTAGTCCTTTCTCCCAGAACTAATTCCATTGCACATAACATCCATCCAGTCAAGACAACACTCTATGAGCTCAAAGTGACAAGAACAACTCAAAAGATTAGATAGTGTGGCAGTTAAAGTTGTATGTCAACTTGGCTGGGCCTGGTTGAGTGGCTGGGCAGCTGGTGGTAGTTATTCCCATGACGAGACTAGCAATCAACTCCATGGTGGGACCTACCACAAGCAGTCAAGTAGCTGCTTTAGGGATGTGGTCTGTTTCCCATATATAAGAAACAGCTTTGGGACTGATTTCTAGCTTATGGCACACTTGGACCCTGCATGTAGCTGTATTGTTGTTCAGCAGCCTGCCATGCTCTGCCAACCTCGGGACTTTCAATGGACTTGAATTAATGGCCTGCCTTGTGGTTTGGTAACATCGGGACTGTGCCTTTCTACTTGTCACCCTTGGGCTTGTCAGTCTCAGCAGCCGGCAGCTGTCTAAGTGAAGAGATGCCACTGGCTTCAGTGGGCCAGGAGCAGGAGGCAGAGCTGAAGCCCAAGGTTGAGGGGCTTTCACCCAGCCCCTGGAACCTGGCACTTTGAACTCAGACTTAAACCCTCCAAACTGTAAGAGAATAAACTCCTGTTTCTTCAAGCCATCCCATTTGTGGTATATTCTTGTCAGAGTGGCACTAGGTAACCAGGACAGACAGGAACCTTAGGGGACAGTGAATTTATGTCAATGGAGAGGAACAACTCAAAGAAGGAGGGTGAGAATGGTTGCACAATTTGAAAAATGTAATAAATGTTACTAAATGATACATGTGGAAACTGTTGAATTGGTGTATGTTTTTTGCTGTGTATATTCTCAACAACCACAAAATAAAATTTTAAAAGTCTGATAACATTCTGATTCCTGATCCTTTGTGTGTGATATTTTTTTCTTTTTTCCCTCCCCTGTGGAACCCTTTAGGATCTTTACTTCGTTTCTAGATTTTTAAAAATTTACATTAAGGTATCTTGGTCTGAATCTTTTTACTTTAATTATTCTAGGCATCTTTGTGTCCTTTTAATCTAGATACTTATATTCTCCAGTTCTGGAAACTTTAAAACTATTATTTCTTTTCCATTTTCCTTCCTTGAATTTTGTTTTCTCTTTCTGGAACTTTTACTTGTTCAGTGTTGATTCTCCTGGGTTGAACCTCTAATTGTCTTTTCTTTCATATCCCACTACCTTTTTTAAAATTTTTTTTTTGTTGTTGTTCTTTTAGTGAGATTTTTCTCAACTTTGTCATTCAGTCTTATAGAAAATATTATTTCTGCCATATGTTTACTTTTCAAGATCTCTTTCTTGTTCAATATTCCTTTTTCATAGCCTCTGATTTTTGTTTCCTGGGTATGTTTGTCTTTCTGTGAATATTCATTCTATTGTTTTCAAGTTTTCTTTTGCTTCCTACAGTGTGTATTTCTCCCATCTTCATTTTGTTTTGATTTCCTTATTTCATGTTGTAATCTTCCCTCAAATGTCTAGTCAATTCTTGTTTAAGAATGAGGGAAAAAAACAAATGAAAGCTCTGTAGAACTGAGTAGGGTTTCCTGACTGTTGGAGCCACCATAGCTTATTGTGTGAGACTGTGATGTCAACTGTTAGTTGTTGTTGAGTCAGTTCTGACACCACAATTTTATGTACAAAAGGATGAAACTGCCTGGTCCTGTGCCATCTTCATGATCATTGGTATGGTTGTCTCTTGTAGCCATTGTGTCACTCCATCTCATGGAAGGTTTGTCTTGTTTTGCTGACCCTCTACTTTGCCAAACACAATGTTCTTTTCTACTTTGGTCTTTCCTGATGACCTTTCTAAAGTAAGTAAGCTGAAGTCTCCCCAGTGATGTCAGTAACTGTAGCTATTTCTGTCTTTTATCTTGGGCTGGTCTATTTCCCTATATATATATATATATATATATATATAGAGAGAGAGAGAGAGAGAGAGAGAGAGAGAGAGAGAGAGAGAAATAAGGAAGTAGATTGCCCCATCTTCCTTCCACAGAGTGGCTAGTGGGTTTGAACTGCCAACCTTCGGGTTAGCAATCAAATACCTAAGGCACTACATCACCAGGGGTCCCTACTTCCCTGGATAGAAATCCTTAAATTTGACAGATGGGGTATAAGCATGGCCTCAACTATCCTAGGAGCCAAGGGCTCAGTCTCTCACTTCCAAATGCAGATTTTCATAAATCTTCCTGTTTTCCAAAACCAGCATTTATTCCTGCCTGGTTATTTTCAAATCCCAATCTTCTCTGTTTCACCTTCTCTAGAGAATAAACGTCCAGGCTTCTATGAGTGTGGGGCAGGCTGCATAGACTTTGAGAGGGGATTGTCAAAAGGGCAACTGGTTCCTCTTACAGACTTTTAAGAAATTTCCTACACTCAAGAGGGCTTCCAGTAAGATGGAGGACTAGGCAGACAAACGACATGGATGCTCTTCAACAAAGAAAAGAAAAACCAATTGACAGAGATACAGAAGATAATTCTGGAGCCCTGAGCTTTGAAAAGAACTATACAGAAGTGGATTAGGCACCAACTAGTGGAAAAACCTGAATGAAAACAGTGAGTGCAGAGACAGTCGGAGCTGCGGACTGTCAGCTACTCTGACGGAACCAACAGCCTGAATATTTCCAAGTTGAGTGTTGGGACCTGATAATTCACCTAAAGATCAGCCCTGGTCACCAAGGGCTACAGGGTCGACTGCACTGGCGGCCCATGACTAGGAAGGGAAACAGCAAGGAGGGAGAAAACTTGAGCTGTTGACTTTCCGCTGCTTGAGCTGTTGCATCCCGAGAGTGCAGTCATTTTGATTGTTTACACGCAGCAGCCATTTTGGATATTTAAAGTGACCAAGGGCACAGCCATTTTGAATGTTTATGAGTGGTGGTCATTTTGGATATTGAAGTGATACCATTCTCATTTGGATTCCAGGGACCTAAGAATAGGCTCTGTTTGACAAGGTCAACAGGGACATACAAGAGGCTGATAACAGGAAGGAAACAGGTGGTGAGTGTATAAGTGCTGTCAACTAGTGAATACAGGAGTGCAGCACAGTACCCTGCTTGTGTAGATAACTTACAAAGAAAACAAAAATCATGGGCAAGTCACTCCAACATACAATCACCAATTAAATATAAACACAAAAACATCACAATGCCTCAGAGACAACAAAGCATCATAGTCCACACAAAGAAGCAAGATAAAGCAGGAGAAACAATGGACCAGGATACAGACCCAAAACACACCCCTGAGGAGGATGCAGAATTGGAACTACCTGATAAGAAATTCAAAAGAATTATATTTAGGTATCTTCAACAGATTGAGACAGATCAAGGAAAACACAGAGAAAACCCTAGAACAATTTTGGAAGAAAATACAAAAACAAAATGACAAAATAAATGAAAAGTTAGAAATGATACACAATCTACAGATAGAAATCCAGAAGATTAATACTAAATTGTCAGAAATAGATAACACATTGAAAGGGCAAAGGAGGAGAATTAATGCAATGGAAGACAGAGTTAATGAGACTGAAGACAAATATCTGGATACTTCTTTGGAAAGGGATCAATCAGAAAAAAGATCAAAACAAAATGAAGAATGCCTAAGGTTTGTGTGGGATACCATCAAAAGGAATAACTTACGTGTCATTGGAATTCCAGAACAGGAAGAGAAAAATAAAATCACAGAGAAAATTGTCCAAGATTTGTTGGAAGAGAACTTTCCTGATATGATGAAAGATGAGACTATATCCATTCAGGAAGTCCAACAAACCCCATACAGGATAGACCTCAAAAGAAAATCACCAAGACATATCATCATCAAACTCACCAAAACCAAAGACAAAGAAAGAATCATGAGAGCAGCATAGGAAAAACAAAAAGTTACCTACAAGATGCAACCAATAAGACTAAGCTTGGAATTCCTGACAGAAACCATGCAGGTGAGAAGACAATGGGATGGTATATATAAAACACTGAAAGAGAAAAATTTCCAACCAAGAATTATGTACCCAGCAAAATTGTCCCTCAAATATGGTGAAATTAGGACATTTCCAGATAAGTATAAATTAAGGGAATTTGGTAAAACCAGACCAAACTTACAAGAGATGCTAAAGGAAGTCCTACGGACAGAGAAGCAACAACAGCAAACAACAACTGACCATTAACACACATGATGATATAACCCAGAAACGAACCCAGCTATGGAAGGAAATACGCCTACAAGATTGTAAACAGGGAACCAGAGACATCAGTTGACAAATGAGGACAACTACAAACCAAAAGGAGGGGAAATAAGTGTGTTGTTATAGAACTTCTAGATGGTAGGGATGTCAAGACAACTACAAGATAGAATGGACTGTTCCAAACTTGGGAAGAAAACTATAAATCACAGGGTAACCTCAAAGAAAAATAATAAACCTTAACATCAAAATAAAAAAGAGGACTAGCACAAATATTTAGCAAATACTAAAACAATAGCAATGAAAGAAGTGATAACATGATTCATAAACAAAACAAGCTCAGCATAACTGTTGTATGGAAAGTGAATTTGCTCTGTAAATCTTCACCCAAATCACAATTAAAAAAAAAAAAAAAGGTCAGCATAGAAAATTATATGGAACAAAGAAATCAACACAACGAGAAAGCACATGACAAAATGACAGCAACAAATTCAAATTTGCTGATAATTATATATCTGCCAAGGGACTTATCTTTAAGGTTCATAGAAACTCCAATGCCAACACCAAAAGAATTTAACAATCCAATTGAAAAATGGGCAGGACACATGAATAGACACTTCACCAAAGAGGATATTCAGGTGGCCAGCTAATACATGAAGAGATGCTCGCAATCATTGGCCATCAGAGAGATGCAAATCAAAACAAC
>NW_006922215.1:1245874-1272764 GCF_000298275.1 Orycteropus afer afer | reverse complement strand
AGCTGCCCTTCAGGTCTGGAATTGAACCCACACCTGTGGTTTCCAGCCAAACAGCAGACAGACATATGAGTTGAACATTTACCTGAGGGAGACACACTCCTTGGAGAGAACAATCATTGCGAAAGGAGGGCTGCTTATGCACAGGGAGACAGCTCAGGGGGCAGGAGTGTATGGAGGGACGGACACTGGGAAGAGCTAACTATGGGGAGGAAGTGGGAGGGCAGCTGTTGCATTGTGTTAACCTGTGGTCAATGTCATGAGACAAAATGTATGTGAACTGCTGTATGGAAAGTGAATTTGCTTTGTAAATCTTCACCCAAATCACAATAAAACAAACAAATTAATTAGTGTCATTATGGCAGAACGATAAACATGAGTCCCAGTAGTTTCCATCTCTCTACACATTAAATGGAAAACCAAACTCACTGCCATCAAGTTGATTCCACTCATAGCAACCCCTCCTTGGGTTTTCGAGGCAGTATCACTATGGAAGTAGATTGCTCAATCTTCCTTCTGAGTGGCTGGTGGGTTTGAAACGCCAGCCTTCTGGTTAGCAGTTAAATGCCTTAGGCACTACACCACCAGAGCTCCTTCTTTCTAGACATAAATGTTCATAAAATGAAAGTGGCATTTGAAAAAAAAAAAAAGGGAGGGATATACTAAAACTAAATCCTTCCAGAGTTTCTCTTCCTGCCATCTGTGATTACGAAGCATCTGAAAAAAGCCTCCTGTTTTTCTTAGGTGCCATCTAGTTAGTTATGACTCACAGCAACTTTATGTACAATAGAACTAAACACTGCTGGACCTGTGCCATCCCAATCATTGCTGTGTGTAAGCCCATTGTTGCACCCACCATCAGTCCATCTCGTTGAGGGTCTTCCTCTTTTTTGCTGACCTATTTTACCCAGCATGACTGGTGCCTCCTGATAAAATGTACAAAGTACATAACACAAAGTCCCATCATCCTCGCTTCTAAAGCACACTCTGGGTATACTTATTCCAAGACAGATTTGTTCATTCTTCTGGCAGTCCATGGTATAATTCAATAGTATTCTCTTCAATTCTTCTTTGGTCTTCCTTATTTATTGTCCAGCTTCCCCACGCATATGAGGCAAGTGAATAGTGCCTCCTAGGGGAAAACATTTCAATTTCAATTGAAAACCAAAGAAATATATAGGTAGTCCTCCATTTATGATGTATGCTGCGTAATTTGTTGATGTCATATCTGTAAATTTATATGTAGTATTTCCAGCTCCCAAAGACAAACAGATTGGATTTATAAAGATACTAATAATAAAAGTAAAAAAAAAAAAAGAGTATTCGACCTATGTCAGAACCAACCTATGATGGATTCCTAGGAATGGGAACTCTGTCATAAGTTGGGAACTACTTGTATTTCTTTTTACATAATTATCTGTTGAGCATAAAACAAATTTCATTTTAAAAAAAGAAAAAGAAATGCTGGTCATCCAATTTATGGGCTATAGGTCATTAGGTTTTTACCAAATGTTAAAACATGCAGCTCTGGGACCCACCCAGAGATTTACTAAATCTGAGGAGATGGTGGTTAGATCTGCATTTCAATGAACTTCACAAGTGGTTTTTACGTGTTTCTATTTTGAGCAGCACTATAAATCATTAAGCCCAAGATCCCAGTGCCCTTTGCTCTCACAATGTTAAAAGAGCTCAAGAGGTAAAACAGGCAGGCAGACAGCCTCATATAGAAACATGAGAGACGTTCTCAAAAGCACACCAAAAAATACTAATTTCTTCATGGATCATAGGTTATATTTTCAATGTTTCCTGAGCAACAGATCTGAAGGGCTGGACTATATGAAGCCAAGTGGCATCAGGACTGGAGGAGGGCTCCTTGACAGTCTTTGATGCCCTGATGACACAACCTTGCTTACTGGGAGTGAAGATGATTTGAAGCCCTTACATGTGAAGACCAAGGAATGGTCTTCAGTATGATTACACCTCAACATAAAAACAAAAGTCCTCACATCTAGACCAATAAGCAAAATCGTGATAAATGGAGAAATGATTGGGGTTGTCAGGGATTCCATTTCACTCAGATTCATAATCTAACACCTAAGGAAGCAGCAGTCAAGAAATCAGATGTCATATTGCACTGTGCAAATCTGCTGCAAAACAGATCTTTGAAAACCAGGGTGCGCCTGACACAAGCCATGGTATTTTCAGTCACCTCAATGCATGGAAAACTGGACGATGAATAAAGAAGACTGCCAAGACTAGACAGCCAAGTCCTTATTCCTGTGAATAAAGACAACTGGCAAGTCTTTTCTCCTGTGGAGCTGGTGGGCTTGAACTGCTGACCTTTTGGTTGCAGCGGAGTGCTTAATCACTGCACCACCAGGGCTCCTACACACACACACATTCAGCGTCTGGTTAGCAGGCAAGTGTCTTAGCCACTATGCTACCAGAGCTCCCTGAGTATCTATAGGAGCATAAAATAAATAAAAAGCAACTGAAGCCTCGTGTGGTATACTACTGCCATCTACTGACATCAATTTAGAACTACAAATTTGTAATCAAAATAGAAAGCTTTCATCTTGCTCACATGGTTAATAGTAGTGCACGTAAGCCTTATAAAATATTTGAGATTCCATTTCCAAAGTCAATGGCTATAAAAAACAAACAAACAAACAAAACCCTACTGGTTTAAATTTTAAAAAGCCCACAAACACACACATACCTATGTTGTTGTTGTTGTTTGCCGTGGAGTCGGCCCCAACTCATAGCAACCCCTCCTTGGGTTTCCGAGGCAGTATCACTACGGAAGTAGGATTGCCCAACCTTCCTTCCGAGGAGTGGCTGGTGGTTTTGAACCGCCAGCCTTCTGGTGAGCAGTCAAGTGCCTTAGGCACTATGCTACCAGAGCTATACAATTATCAAACCTTTTGCGTTCCATTCTTATTACCTAATCTAGAAGTTGGATTATTCACCTTGATTCCATGTGATTTAATACCTTTTAGAATTACCTCTAATGCATGGTGACCATGCTATTTTCCACAACCCTTGTACTGAGTGTGGCTGAAAGTCAGAGATAAGGACTACTATCAAAATGGTTGTCAAAAGGTACATTCCCTACAGAAGGATATCACGTAAAGCGGAGGGTCAGCAAAGAAGGGGAAGGCCCT
This sequence comes from Orycteropus afer afer, assembly GCF_000298275.1. Classification (NCBI taxonomy): domain Eukaryota; kingdom Metazoa; phylum Chordata; class Mammalia; order Tubulidentata; family Orycteropodidae; genus Orycteropus; species Orycteropus afer. Next base: position 1,269,603 of record NW_006922215.1, on the reverse strand, counting down.
CAACGAGCTGGACTGACATAGTGGCTGCAATTATGGCCTAAGGTATAGCGAGGATTGTGAGGCTGGCACAGGACCAGGCAGTGTTCCGTTCTGTTGCACATAGAGTTGCTATGAGTCAGAGACAACTTCGATGGCACCTACAAACATCAAAATAGTACCATTAAAAGAATCAGAAATTGCTTCACTGATCATTTCTTACAGAGCTAAATGCAATGTCAACAAAGCTATAGGAAATTTTATATAATCACAGGTGCTATTAATACTCTATGAAACCTGCTCTAAATCATAATAGCCTATTATAGTATTTCTGAGGGTCTACAACCTTCTGTTCTAAATTATGATGAATAAAGTCTCTGCATATTCCCTAGGAGATTAATGAATGGCATAACTTATTTATCTCAAAATATTATAAGCTTCTAGTATACCACTGTCTTCCTAATGTTCTTTTCCTACCTAACCACTATGGTTGGCAGCAGTGCTTTGGCATGAAGGAAATACACCATCAACGGTTGTTGTTTAAGTTTTGTGATAATAAGGTTTCATGTACCTAATTTACTTCTGTGGAGTTACTGGAATAGGACTTTTAAAATTAAAATTAGGTCGAATATGCTTTCAGTGTTAAGGCTGTTTTAGAAAAGATCCTTTCCCTTGATAAGAAAATGTGTTTCTAAATATAGCTCAAGAATTCAAACTTAGATCTGTAAAACTTCACTATTCTCCTAAGTATAACTCTAAGTGTTCAATTTGAAACTCCAGAATCAGAAATCAAGGCAACATCTTCATCACACAGAAAAACCAAAGCCCAGACAGAATAAAGTACCTAGTCTCAGGTACTGAAGAGAGAAAAATTAATCTTAGTTCATTTGTTCTTTTCACTGCACTGCAACAGTAAATAAGCTTAGTTAGGATTTCTATCTCTTACCCTCACTCTACAATTTCAATAATTTCCTGTGATGGAAGCCACACAGCCTCAGAAGCCTTCTCTTTGGTTCTATTTTTTAACACTTCATTTACATAATAAACCTTGGCTTTTCAAAGGCTTTAAGTTTGTGAACCTGCTTCACTCAGTAAATAGTTAGGATACCATCTGACCAGATTCTAGGGACAACTTCCCCAGTCAATTCGTTACAAGTAGGGGAGTCATAAACCATCCTTATTTTGGGTGTTCCTCTAATATCTAGTTTCCAAGGAAAGGGGGGGGGGGTAGGGTGGAGAAAGTGCAATTTGGGACACAACTTCAGGAGTTCTACTCTCAGATCCTGACTGACACAGCTCAGGACATCAACTTCTGAATTTATAAAGTTATTCTATCATTTCAAGAATCATTTGTCCAGAAACCGCAAAAAAGTACTTGAATCAAGTATCACGGGAAAACAGCATAAAAACTTATCTACTGATCTAAACCTAAGATCACAGTGGGATGTTAGTAATTCAGATTCAGATCACTTCTCTGAAAACTGAGTAAGGGGCTTATTTGGGGGGAAAATCCAAAAGTATTGTAATTTAGTTAAATAAATTTATTATTCAAAGATATGTTCATGTATATTTTCATGATTGTTTTACTTGAAGGAAACAAGGAGATTATCCTACAGTCAGTGTTAATTTAGGGCATATGTGACATATGTAGAACAATACACTCTGGAAAAACTGTCAACATGAAAATGCAAATTCTTATAGTGATTTTTAGACTGCAAAATATTTAAAATCTCAGATAAATGGATCCACAATGGATAATCGCAAACCAAAAATCTGCAGTTTTACCCCTCCTCTATTACTATATTTCTTAATACTCTGTATAAACAACTTACCCCGCTCCCAGATCACAAATGGCCAGGACCAAGGACAATTCAATCAGAGAAACTGTGACATTTGAATGCATAACTTAATATGCATCCTCCTCCCCCAATGTTTAATACACTGATAACAACTCCATATAATAATAGAAAAGCATGTACTACTATTAAACAAGGAGTATTTTCATGGCCAAAAAAAAAAAGTTGAGAGCTTTCTTGCCTAGAAAAATGCTTTAATATCTTATGTTACCTAATACAGTTTAAAAAGCCTACAGAAATGTGTTAATGAAGATTCAATTTGCCTAAGGAAATCCACTTTTCTCAACATGGTTAAATTTTTTTCATTAGCTCATTTGAAATGGCAAATTCTTCAGAACAGAAAAATATAGCATCTCCAGTAGATATCTCAAGACAATAAAGTTCTATTTACAGATTGCTATAATCAGAAATCACCAAGCAAAAAAACCCTATTATTTCACTGTCCTTTTTCTCAGCAGTCGTCAGCTATGACCACACAAACTAAAGATAGCCATAAGTCAATGAAATGTGTTCTAGGTGAAATAAATTTCACAGAACACAATTCTCATAAGACAGATTTTTTTCCCCTGAGAATCAAATTAATCAAAGCTTGGCTTGCAATCAGGACGTCTAAATCCTCAATCATGTCGAGATCAAAATCACACAGGCATTTCTTTTTGGAAATGCTAAAATTTACAAATGAAAGAAATGTAAATAAGCAAGGTGCTTAAATAGTGTACCATGCCAGAAATTTATGATATTTGGTAAAATATACATTTGGAAAAAACTTTATTGCTCTTGATGGAATATAGCACCATTGTAAAGAATAAAAGATGGTCAGAGTTAACCACCTTTTAATCAACAATATGCGTGTATAAGAAAAGTGCTTAAAGAAATAGTACCAGAAAAAGAGAAGTTTTGGGAAATTTTGTACTATGTATTTTAAATGTTACCCACTTCATCAAACAGACAATGAGCAATCTATTTTAGGAAAGCAATATCAGATTTGCTACTCTCAGTCTATTAATGAATAATTATGACATCTATTAAGGGGCAGAAAACTTAATCAAATCTATTATAAAACAAGTTAGAAGAATATAAAGTAATTTTTTTACGCCAAACATATTTCAGATACTTATTAAATAGACAATGATTACACTTGTGAAGTTTTCCAAATCATGAATGATAAGATTTCTTTTGTGGCTAACATTCATCCTAAGGGAGAAGGCAGTATCTAAGATGTGCAGGGACTGCCAAGCCACTGTGGAAAGACTGATTTTCATGCAACAATTTTTAAAAACTAATGTCACCATGGTGACAGAATTAGAAACAAGAAAACAGTTACGATTGCACACATGCTATATGAAGTTAGCAATAAGATTTATGATAATATGTGGCTAGCACTTTGCTCAGTCTTTAAAAAAGTAGGATTTTAAATAAATGTTCTTATTCTAAGAGATGAATGGATAAAACGCTATGCAGAAGCACAAAGCTTTTTAAATGCAATCTTCTATAAGAAGTAATTAAATTTTAAAAGCCAAACAATTTAACATTGAATGTGATTTCCTTTGACATATACTTTAGCTATCAGTTTCTTTGTTCTTCAATCATCTTAAAAGTCAGAATTACTACTCTGGCAATCTTCATAGTAAAATGTGATTATTATCTTACTTAAAGTACCTTGATTTTCTGTAACAACTATATCAAGAGTGGTGTTTCTAAAAATAATTTTATTCAATGTCTGTATCAGTCATAATTGAGGATAGGCACAGAATTCTAATAAAATTGTAAAGTTGCAGAGTACTCAGGTAATATTGCAACATGATTCATATCACTAAGGGCAAAAAAAATAAACTAAAAAAAAAAAAAATCAAACTTCCATAAATGAAGGAGATTACAGATAATTAAAGTTGATGTGGGGAGGGAAAAAACCCAGAATTTTATACTTTCATCAGACATTTTTACAAAGAAAATGTCTTGATGATTACATTTCCAACTTATAGTTATTCTTTATATATACATATGTATTTATATGTATATATATTTTTATTTATTGGGGTGATGCAGAAAGCCACAAATGAAAAAAGGACACTAAGGTTTTAATATGGAGAACAGAAAGTCGTTTTCACCATTATAGATTCACATTACAGTACACCAATATTGACAGCATTCTCTTGTCTATTTTTGGTACATAAGATGGTATTCTCTACATAACCTTGTAAGGCTTCAGTAACTAAAACGTAAAACAAAACAAACAAACAAAAATAACAAAAATAAACCCAACCTATTAGTTTACAGTTTATTTTTAAAATTCTGAAAGACACTGCAAGTTCTAAACTTTTAGTAGGTGCTACCCACACATAACCATCTGGTTAAGAATCCAGCAGAAGAGTCCCCTTTCAAGAAAGCTTTGCGACAGCAGAGTTGTGCAATATGGATGTTTCTTACAAGAAAAAAATTACACATGGCACATTCTCATTCATATTTGTAATGTAAAAAGTTACAAACATACCTAATCAAATAAATAATAATAATAATAAAAAAAAAAAAAAACCCAACTTTTGAATGTATCTGTTAAGTATCCTAAAACCACTACATAGAATAATGGCAACTTTCACTCAAAGAATATTTACACTGTAATACCCAGTATGGGTACACTGCTACAAAACTCAAAACAGAAGGAGTAAACTTGAAATGTTTTCCATATTAAAGATCTAGCAGCATGACTATCTAATGCTGTTTTATCCCGATTGTTTCCGAAACATTCCTTTTTTAGTCTGTGTCTTCATCCAGTTCATAATTGTCTTTATCATAAATATCTTTTACTAAAAGAACCCGTACAAGCATATTTTCCAAGGTGTTTCGGTCCAGTGAAGTAGATGTATACCAGACAGGGCTATCTGTAGAACTAGAGCATTCTGGTTGCAAATAAAAAACATCCATTCTCTGGTTAAGATTCTGTGGACTTTGGAGAAGAGGAGAAAAAAGAAAGTAAGTTCACAAGTATACACATAAAATTTACCATGACTTTTCTTCTTTCAACAATTCTGATCACACTGATTACATTATGTTGTATAATAACATGCCTCACTGTCACTAATATATTTTTAAAGTTAATTTCCATGATAAAAGAATTATTTCCGCTACCATGATTTAAACATTTCACTGAATCTAACACACCAATCATAAGACACACTATTATTTTAATGCTACCACTAAACAAGTAAAAACACTGCCAAATATATCATTTTAAGACACATTAATTTTAAAATGTAAGAGTCTTAGATTTGATAATATATGGTAGTACATAAATTTACTTATAGTATTACATAACAGATACTTTATTTGCTAAACATACCAACAAAATAATACTGATACAGGAATTTCCAACTAAGAAATAGTTACTACCACTGGAAGCCCCCAATAATGTTATTAGCAGCCAACTGACCCACTCTAAACCATGCTCAGAAATGTTGCTATCATACTGTAAGTGACATTATTGATTTTATGGGTTCTTAGGGGCTATCCTGGGGAATCTAACTATAATTTATGAATTTTTTTTAGATAATAAAGTATATTCTGTGCCCATACTAACTTTTTGAAAAGTTGGAGAGTATTTAACTAAAATAATAGACAAGCATAAAATAATCTATGGTTCCTAAACATTTGTTAAAAAAATGCTTTTTGGTCTCAGACTAGGAAAACAGCAGTGCTACAGGTGAAAAGTATAGCACAGGAAGTCCCTGAATGATGATGGAGTTCCATTCTGATGACTCCATCAGAAGTTGGTTCTGATTAAATTGAACACCTTTCCCCCCCCCATTATTATTGCTTTTTATTATCAGTATCTTTATAAAGATGATCTTTATTTTTGAGGGTTGGAAATATTACATATAAATTTATAGATGTATTTTAATACATACATCCACATTACTAATGATAAGATATACCAAAACATAAAAAAAAAAAAAAAAAGACATTTTTAAGGGTGGACTGTCATTAACTAAAACACATCCTAAGTAAGGCCCTGTACTTTCAGAATACTCTTGTATCTTTTTCACAAAGCTTTCTAAAGAACTATTTTATCTTAAATATAAGTATTTCATACTCATCTCCATCAATCTATCCTACCTTTGAACACATGTTTGCACCACAGGTTAGCACCTATTTGTATAAATAAAATTTACTGTAACACAGCCATGCCCATTCATTTACATATAGTATATTGGTGCTTTCTGGCCACAACAGCAAAACTGGGTAGTTGCAAGAGATTTATAGTCTACAAAGCTAAAAAATACTTACTTTCTAACCCTTTAAAAGTCCTTAGGCAGCACAAACTGTTAAGCACTTGACTACCAAGCAGAGAGTCTGGTGATTCAAACCCCCCCGGAGACGTGGGAGATACCTGGCAATCGGCTTCTGAAAGGCCACAGACTTGAAAAACCTATACAGCAGTTCTACTCTGCACACACGAGGTCACCATGAGTCAGAATCAACTCAACAGCAAACAGTAACATCTGAGTCTTAACAGAAAAACTTACGGCCCATGTTTTGAACAGTCAATGTAATCATTGTTAAGGCTTGAACGCTAAAGTATAAATTATAAGCTGTATATTTTATAATAGTGGAACTAAAAAAGATATAACCAAATGGACTTGGATAAGTGAGAAGAAAGAGAAATCTTAAAAAAAAAAAAAAAAGACCAGTGAAAAAATTGGAATCAACTCAAAGGCAATGGGTTTGGTTTTTTGTTTTTGTTTCTTGGTAATGTTAGATTCAAATCAATCAACTTATACTACTATGTTAAAAAAAATTAGTATCATTAACAGTTACCTTTTAGACAAGTAGCATTCAAACATTTTCACAGGACATCTGGAAGGATTGGCTGTGTTTTCAATTTGTTCAAATACTGGCTCATCATCTTCATGTTTTCTTTTTCCAGTAGTAATTTTATCTTTAAAAAATAAAAGTAAAATAAACCTCCTAAGATTAATCTTGAAGCAAGATAGTTCAATTTACTCCTCGAGTCTGTTATACCAAACAATGGAAATAGATATCCTTCAGAGTTCTAACTTGTGGTAATTCGTAATTTTTCAAACAAACTGGACTGAGATGTTTTAAGAAGACAGAGCGTGTCTTATTTTATGAAAGTAATTAGGTTCTTAACAAATGACCCAGGTGGTCCTTATATAAAGCAAGGTGTGCCTATCCCTGCTATGTTGTTGCTGTTGTTATGTGCCGTTGAGTTGGACCTGACTCATAGTGACCCCTCCTTGGGTTTCCAGGGCAGTATCACTATGGAAGTAGATAACCCAACCTTTCTTCTGAGGAGTGGCTGGTGGGTTTGAACCACCAGCCTTCTGGTTAGCAGTCAAGGGCCTTAGACACTATGCTACCAGAGCTATAGACCATGCCAAAATATAAATCTGTTACACTACCTTCATTATCTGTTCCACATAAGGAAGATACTTGGTATCGAAGACATGCTTTGTTTTCCATTGTTAAAGGATTTTTTTTCCAATGCCTAAACACAGTGCCAAAGGAAAGTCTTAAGTGTTGTTCCACTGTTTTCAGGCCAAAATACTTAGTGTTAAAGTAGAACAGGGTGTTCAGAAGAGCTACTGGAGAGTGTGATCCTAGTTGTTTTATCCTCCAGAGATAATCTTCTTCAACTCGAGAGAATATTGACCCTTAAATAGAGAGAACTATTTTAAAAGAATTATAATAAATAAGATACTTTTCATTTAACCACCTAGATAATTAATCCTCCATTCATACCAGGTAAACTGGAATGAATTTTCAGATTATCCATGCAGCTCTTTAGGGACCGACCACAGCAGGCCATTCACACCAGATTAACCTCTCTGGAGTAAGGAATTGGATGTTTATTTCTTAAGTGCTCCAATGGAGATTCTGATATCAATTTCTCTTAAACCACTGTTTTAGATGCATGAAGAAAATACATGAAAGTGAATGGAAACCACCCATTTTTCAGGATTCTTACAAATTTCAATCCCTTCCTGATCACGGCTGTACTTGTTCTAGTGAAGAACAGAAGCAAAGTAGGTCTCATTTCCTACAAAGTTCTTCATGAATACTGGTTACTGAACTGATTAATTTCTAATTCAACAAAAGATGAACAGATGAGAAGTCATGAATTAAATACTCTGAAAAATATGCTAATTAAAATTTTCCCAATTATTTTTAACATACCTTCTAGAAAAATAAAGATGTAGGATCAAATTAGCAGCCACTTTATTTAAAATTTATTTTCTCTAATTACAACATATATTCAATTTAGTCTGTATTATTCTGGAGACCTAATCTTGGCAGGTAAAATACTATAAAAAAGATTCATAATAAAAGAGCATTACCATCTGGAAGTATGCTTGGTTGCCAACTTCGAAGTATTTTATTCAATTCTTGTTCAAATGTCTGGTATCCTGGATCAATAAATATATTGTCTTCTCGATTACTACCACACAAGTACTATAAATGAAGAAAAAAACAGCTAATTATAAACAGTGACTATATTAGTTTTATTCTTTATTTCTCAAGAAAAAATAAAATTTGTCCAGCTGTAGCTAAACCCTATCACCCACAGTGTGTGCCAGTGTGTGCAGAATTATTTCTAAGGAGAAAAAAAAAGCATACTAATAAGAGAGATTACTAGCCTTACCTACATATCCACGAATCATAAATTAGCAATTAATTTGTTGGTTAAAATACTCAAAGCTAAAATATACACCTAAGAATCCAGAACTAGCTAATCTTTAGTCAGGCCAAGAACAGAATGAATGATCATATATGACACGGAGAAAACAAACTTAAAATTTAAATTAAGGGTCAATTTTTAATACCAGAGAAAAAGTAGTAAGGATGGCATAAAAATGCTACTCTGTAGCTTACCAAAGCTCCTTTCTAACACTCTTATTTTGTTAGGCTATGGCTTTATTCCTTATTGTATTCTTTATATGCCTAACTACTCTGTGTGCCAGTAAATCTGAACCTTAAAATGTACTATGACAATCTTTAGATCTTAAAGTGAAATAAACACTAAAGTTTGCAAAGTTCATTTCCAGTGGGTCTTAAAAATATACATATATAAACGTAAAATGTATGACACAAAGAATTTTTAAAAAAATATTAAGGAAGGAAGCATTGGGAATATATTACTATAAGGTGCTTACACTTCATATGAAGTGGTATGATATAACTTGGAGGTAGACTACAATTAGAGATGTACATTGTAAATCCTAGGGCAAGATTTTAAAGGTGTGTGTGTATGAGCCATTGCCATGGAGTCAATTCCAATTCATAGTAACCCTGTAGGACACAGGAGAACTGCCTTCATAGGGTTTCCAATGCTGTAAATCTTTATGGAAGGGATAATTCACAGAAAAGCAAAATCATATAACCAATAAACATGAAGAGAGTCTCAGACTTTTTGGAAAGCAATCTGTTGAAACATTTCAAAACCAGTAATACATTTTTCCTATGAACCACTAATATAGTTCCCGGCATCTTATTTCAAGAAATAAAAGCACCAGTATATTAGGATAACTATACAAAATTTAGGAGCTCGGTAGCATAGTGCCTAAGGCACTTGACTGCTAACCAGAAGGCTGGTGGTTCGAACCCACAAGCCACTCCTCGGAAGGAAGATGGGGCAATCTACTTCCATAGTGATACTGCCTTGGATACCCAAGGAGGGGTGTCTCTATGAGTCAGGTCTGACTCGACAGCACACAACAACAACATACAAAATTTAAGAGGGATAAGAGAAGGACATTGCACAAGTCTGTTTATAAAGGTAAAATTCTGTAACGTAAAGGGAATGCCCATCATTGTGGGAATGATTGAATTCACTGTGTTACCTAATATTACAATGAGGTCTATTTCAGCTGACTTTGAGGGATTGCCACAATGTACTGGAAACTGGGAATAGGGGAGAGCAAAATACAGAAGTATATAATACAGTGAATAAAAATTCTCTTATCTTTTTTATGAATATGGCAAAAGATATAGAAGTATACATAAAGTTAGCTGTGATGAGGTGGGGATTAAGGAAAAAGGGTATCCACAATGCCACTTATGCTAAATATGTTGTAAGGGGCATGTGTTCACATATATAAGATGTTATGAGACAATAATCACGTAACGATGACAATGGTTATATTAGGATTATGAAATGTCATATAAATTTTCTTATTATGTGAATATTTTAAAATAGCCACACTATTCCTTATATAACCAGAAAAATAATCACTATTATCTTTGTGAAAGAGGGAAAAGAAAACTACTGTGTTCCATTTTTATATAGTACCATTAAGTGCATAATTATTCCCTCTTTAGACTTATCTAAGAATATCATACTTTCTCTTCAACATTATCTTATTGTTAGATGTGGGAAAAAAAAAAAATCACTGACAGAAAAACATATACTTTCTTCCAAAAATAGCTTCTATTTCTGTACACATCCTTGAAGTAGCATTAAACAGCACTGATTTCTAGAAAGTATATTTTAAATATCTCATCTTTACACTGAGTTTTAAGATTATTCTTAAAGCTGTTTACAAATACCACACAATCTTTGAACATAAAGTAATTCAAGCCTATAAAAGTACATCCAATCATGAGAAAAGCAAAATAATTTTTGGGGAAACATAATATCAGTACATATACAATCTATATAAAAACATACATATCACTGTTTATCCAATCCATTCAGCTCTCAAACTTTTAACAGTATTTGGAGTTTTGACATTCAGAACTCAACTTCCTATAATAGGTTTACAAGGAGATCAGATAATTTTCTCTTTATTTAAATTAAGGAAAATGAAAACACAACAAATCATAATTTGTTGAATGTGGCCAAACTAGTTCTTAGAGGGAAAATTATAGCTTTAAATGCTTTCTAGAACAGAATAAGGGTCTAAAAATTAATGATCTAAGCTGGAGGAATAAATAAGGAAAAGAAATAATAAAGATCAGAGACTCAATGAAACTAAAAGCCGATTCTTCAGAAACATCAATAAAATAAAACCAATCAACCTTTAGCTAAAAGTCTGGGCAAACTACGGCCCAGGCCTACTGGGGCCAATCTCACCAGCCACAAGTTTTTTTTATAGATTGTGAGCTAAGAATAATTATTTATTAATATTAATTAATGGTTATATTTTAAATGGCTATTAATTATCTAGGAGCTCTGGTGGTGTAATGCCTAAGGCTAGTGGTTCAAACCCACAAGCCACTCTTCAGAAGGAAGACTGGGCAATCTATTTCCCTGTAGAGATACCACCTCAGAAACTCAAAGAGGGGTTGCTGTGAATTACAACTGACTCGACAGCAGTGAGTTTGGTTTGGTTTGTTTTATTAATTATCTAAATGGTAATAACCTAGATTTTTGCCTCTTGGCCTGCAAAGGCTAAAATACTTATTATCTTGCCCTTAAGTTTTAAAAAGTTTGCTGATCCTTGAGCTAGACTGTTCAAGAAACAAAAAGACAAGTGTTCAATAATAGAAAGAAAAGAAGGATGAGCATATTTTATAGACATTAAAAAGGATACAAAGATGTATTATCAATTAATGCTAATGAATTTGAAAAGTTTACAAGTACATAAATTTTATAAAAGAGAACTGCCAAAATTAACTCAGTAAGAAACAGGAAGCCCAAATAGCTTTACATAAACTAATTGATTTAGTAATTAAAAACCAACGTTCCTACTCAATCCTGCAAAAAAAATAATCCCAGGCCCATAGGGGTTTACAGGTAAATTCTATCAAACATTTAAGGAACAAATACCACCAATTCTCTCAAACTGAGAAAAGGAACTGAGGAAAGGAACTGAGGAAAGGAACACTTCATTTTATGAGGCCAGTAGTACCCTGACAAGGAGCCCTGGTGGCACAGGGTTTTAGGCACTCAGTTGCTAATCGAGAGGTTGGCAATTCAAACCTACCAGCTGCTATATGGGAGAAAGATGTGTTAGACTGCTTCTGAAAAGATTATAGCTTTGGAATCCTCATGGGGCAGTTCTACTCTGTCCTATAAGGTTGCTATGGGTCATAATTGACTTGACAGCAATGACTTTGGTTGGTTTTATTACTATATCACCACCAGCAAACTATGAACCAGTATCCCACATGATCAAAAATGCAAAAATCCTTAATACATTAAACTCAATAAACCAAATTCACTGCCGTCAAGGCGATCCTGACTCACAGTGACCCTCACTGGGTTTCCAAGGTTGTACATCTTTACCAAAGGAGAGTGCCTCATCTTTCTTCTCTGGAGCAGCTAGTGAGTTTGAACCACTAACCTTCTGGTTAACAGCCAAATGCTTTAACCACTATACCAACAGAGCTCCTTAGTTGCAAATCTAATCTGGAAATATAGAAATAGGATGGTAACTGGGTGGGATCATCTTTTGTCTCTATTGCCAGGAATGCAAGATTGGTTTAACATCTGAAAATTAATCACTGTAATATGCATAATTAATAGAACAAAGGAGAAAAACCATAGGATTATCTCAAGACATGCAGGAAAAGCATTTGACAAAATTCAATAACCATTTATGATAAAAACTCTCACCACAAAACTTTTTAAAAAAATGTTTTAAATCTCATTCAAACAGGAATTGAGAATCTTCCCAACCTGGTAACTGAAACTTTTAAGAATCTGACATGTAAAAATCATACTTAATGATGAAAAGACTTCTTCCTTAAGATTGGAAATAAGGCAAGGGTTTCTGCTCTTATCATTTCCATTTAACACTGTATGAGGTCGAGGAAGGACTGTCCTAATCAATGCAATATGTAATAAAAAGAGGTAAAACTGTCTTTATTCAGACAACATAATTGTGTACGTAGAAAATTCAAAGGAAATGAAACAACAACAAAATACTTAACTAGCGTCAGTCATGAACATGGTACAAAATACAAGATCAATATACAAAAGTTAATTTTATTTAAGTGCTTGGCTGCTTACTGAAAGCTTGGTGGTTTGAACCTACCAGTCGCTATGTGGAAGAAAGATGAAGCAGTCTGCTTCCATAAAGAGCACAGTCTTGGAAACCTGGGGCAGTTTTACTCTGTCCTAGGTCACCAAGAGTTAGCATCGACTCCATGGCAATAGGTTGGCTGGTTTGTTTTAAATGCTAACAATGCCAGAGTAAACAGCTAAGAGTAAAAAGTATCTGAATTTACAGACGAAAAAAAGGAGGAACAGAGATTGCCGGGGTAGAGAACCACTATGTTTTGTTATAAGCCTTTTAGGACTGACTTAAAAAGGTATTATCATCACTAGTTTTCAGAAGCCTTGTTGTTTGTATGAAATTTCATGCAGAACCCCAAAACATAACAAAAAAAGTGAGGTTAAAAGACAAGCCTGGAAAAATTGCACATGTAGGTCTACTGTATAAAAGCCTTGATAATAATCTAATTCAATGAGTGCCTATTGTGTGAACAGCATGGTACAAGATATGACAGAAGAGTAAAATCCAGCTCCTATTTGCTCTTAAGGGGATTTATATGTAGTAGTTTGTTCTGAAACCAGAGAACTGAGATGATTTCACCAAAACCTAGCATGATGTTGTTGTTGTTGCTATGAGTCAGACCTGACTCATAGCCACCCCTCCTTGGGTTTCTGAAGCAGTATCACTACGGAAGTAGACTGCCCAACATTCCTTCTGAGGAGTGGCTGGTGGGTTTGAACTGCCAGCATTCTGGTTAGCAGTCAAGTGCCTTAGGCACTACGCTACCAGAGCTCCGAAGGCATAGTATTTATAAATGCCCTCCCTACTCTTTAGCACTAGTAGCTATAATACATAAAAACAAAACACAATGCATTGCATTAAGTCAGATCCGACTCATAGTGACCCCTCCTTGGGTTTCTAAGGCAGTATCACTACAGAAGTAGATTGCCCAACCTTCCTTCCGAGGAGTAGCTGGTGGGTTTGAACCGCCAGCCTTCTGGTTAGCAGTCAAATGTCTTAGGCACTACGCCACCACCAACCGCTCCAGCTATAATGCATACCACATAATATTCCTGGAGAGGTCTGGGGAAGCACCTCATACTTGTTTAGGAACATTAACAATTCCATATTCTTTGGATGAATATTAAAAATAAGTATAATAATAGTAAAAGCACCCTAAGTGGCTTAAACAGTTCATCACTCGACTATTAGCCAAAAGGCTGGTGGTTCCAAACCATTCACAGGCAACTTGGAAAACAGGCCTGGTAATATGGGTAACATGCTTCCAAAACATCAAAGTCTTGAAAATCCTACATAAAGCAATTCTACATGGTGTCGCCTAAGTGGGAATCAACTCAAGCAACAACTATAACAACCACATAATAAATAAACACTGTATCATAAATAAAAACTTCCTAACTCTTCAGGTTAGGTTTAACTGTTAAATAAGTTTTCATGACAAACTAAAAGGATAAAATCAGCTTTCTGTACCCAGAGGCTTTTGGCTTGCAGGATGGTGGACCCATACCACCATGTAAGGACAAGACTCAAAATACATGTAAATCTATCAAGGAAGAATAAAAAAAGATAATCTATTACATTTCTTCTAGGTTGCTACTGCAAAAATGTGATTATCCTTGAATACATGGCACAACCACGTGTGCCATTTTCCCCACCACTAAATTTATATTTTAGGCAAGATTTCTACCTTGAAGAGAATGTAAATAAAGTATAAAACAAGACAGTTTTCGTTTTCTTCTGAAATTTCCATAACCAACACCTGTCAGCAACATAACATTACATTTTAGGCCTATAAATAAAACTCTATACTCATGCAGATTCACAGACATGTGGTTGAAGTTTATCTCAAACTCCTAAAGAATGACTTGCTTTTGAGATGATTTCAAATAACTACTGACTAGTTACACTATTAAACAAGTTAGAAACACATCAGCAGTGTATAGTGAAACCAGACCTGCTATTCACAGAGGTTAAGCCATTTGTCTGTTTACATGTAGATCCGGATGTAACTATATATCCAAAACAGCTACAGATCATGCTACATAATGTGAAACAGTTTATTTGCAAATGGTAAGGAGGGAATGATGTCATCTTGTTTATCATCTATGATTTCTTTCTTAGCATATTCATGCTTTGTACTACTAAGCAGGAGTGAAAAAATAAAAAGTATACCAATAAAGATGAATGCACAAAGCAAAGAAACATTTTGCCCGTTTCTACAACTCAGGAGCCACTAATTCCTTATAGTTCCTTCCACTAAGCAACCTACACAATTTTTAATTCTATCTATTACAGTAAGTACATACAGTAGTATATACATATTATAGCAAATACACACAAGATTGTTAAGCCAGTTTAGAAAAGATGCATGAATTCTGAGTGGTCTGTGTCTAACACTATTTTTCTCCTATTACTATTTTTGGATTCACTAAACAATTAGAAAAAACAAAAAAACGAGAGGATGTTCAGGAACATTTATATTGCATTATAGCAGAAACAACTATATAAAAAGCAGCTAAGACAATCCTTTATAATATCTTCCAATTTCCAGATTAAATTTGTTACTACCTTGCTTAGTAAACCAACAAAAATCACTATGTTCCATAAAACCAAACCAAACCCACTGCCACTGAGTTGATTCCGACTCACAGCAACCCCCATCGACTTTCCAAGGCTGTAAATCTTTATGGATGTAAACTGCCTAATCTTCCTCCTGCGGAGTAGCTGGTGGGTTTGAACCACTGACCTCTGATTAGCAGACAAATGCCTTACCCACTACGCCATCAGAGCTCCTTATATTCTATAAAGCTGCCCTTAATATTCTTGATGCACTTTTTCTCTCTAAGAAATACCACAACCACTTTTCTTATCATCGTTGTCGTTAGTTGCTGTTGAGTCAATTTTGACTCATGGTAACGCCATGTGTGCAGCGGAGAACTGCTCCACAGGATTTTCAAGGCTGTGACTTGTCAGAAGCAAATCATCAGGACTTCCTCCCAAGGTACCGCTGGGAAAGTCTGACCACCATTAGTCTAGCACTTGCCTAACGAGATCCGTGCCACTTAAGGACTCCTTTCATATTAAAATTATATTCAAAAGCTATCAAATTACAAACCTCCTGTATTCCAAGGCAAAGGTAATAGATGCTGTCAGGTGCATAATTCTCTCCATTGGGCCGTCGGATCTCATTGACAAAATGCGCTAACCCGTAGTTAAGCTCAGCCGTGGTGTGACAGAGTAGATTCTCTTTTAACTTTACTGATTTAGCTAAATAAAAATAAAATTAAAATAAATCAGTAATTGCTATTATACATTGTTATTACTTAAGGTAAAGAAACTTTGGATATTATTTATTCTATTACTTTAAGTAAATGCATTCTTAGAATTAGTGTTAAACATCTTCCAGCTACATTTATATTTTTAAAATTAAAGGTGGTTAATAAGAAAAATATGACTTTAGAGACCATATAAAGAATAGATTTGATGCATTCAACAACAATGACCAAAAACCAGAGGAACTGTGGGATGGCATCAAGAACATCATAAATAAAGAAAGCAAAAGGTCATTAAAAAGACAGGAAAGGAAGAAAATACCAAAATGGATGTCAGAAGAGACTCTGAAACTTACCCTTGAGTGAAAAGCAGCTAAAGCAAATGGAAGGATCAACAAGAGTAAGGGGCTGAACGGAAGATTGCAACAAGTAGCTTGAGAAGACAAAGTCAATTATTATAATGAAATGTGCAAAGACCTGGAATTAGAAAACCATTAGGAAAGAACATGCTCGGCATTTCTCAAGCTGAAAAGAACTGAGGATAAAATTAAAGGCTTGAGTTGCAATAATTAATACTGAAAGATTCTCTGGGCAAAATATTGAATGATGGAGGAAACATCAAAAGAAGATGGAAGGAATACACAGAGTCACTGTACCAAGAAGTGGTCGATATTCACCCATTTCAGGAGGTGGCATATGATATAGAACCAATGGTACTGAAGGAAGAAGTTGAAGGTGTACTGAAGGAATTGGCAAAGAACAAGGCTCCAGGAATACACATTGAGATGTTTCAACAAACGGATGCCACGCTAGAGGCACTCACTCATCTGTGCAGAGAAATCTGGAAGACAGCTACCTGGCCAACCGAATGGATGAGATCCATATTTGCAACCATACTAAAGAAAAGTGATCCCACAGAATGTGGTAATTATAGAGCAGTATCATTAGTATCACGTGCAAGTAAACTCTTGTTCAACATAATACAAAACCGGCTGTAGCAGTATATTGACACAGAAACTTCTAGAAATGCAAGCTGGATTCAGAAGAGGACATGGAATGAGGGATTATCATTGCTGATGTCATACAGATCTTGGCTGAAAGCAAAGAACACAAGATGTTTACTTGTGTTTCATAGACTATGCATATTTATATGATATCTTCCAATTTCCAGATTATAGATTGTATAGATCCTAACAAATTATGGGTAACATTGAGAAGAATGGGAATTCCAGACACTTAACTGTACTCAGGAGGAACCTATACATAGACCATGAGGCTGTTCAAGGGGATACTGCATGGTTTAAAATCAGGAAGGGAATGTGTCACAGGGTTGTATCCTGTCCCCATACTTATTCAATCTGTATGATGAAAAGGAGCTGTGGTGGCATAGTGCCTAAGGGATTTAACTGCTAACCAGAAGGCTGGTGAATCTACTTCCGTAGTGATACTGCCTCAGAAACCCAAGTAGGGGTCGCTATGAATTGCATGTAACTTGACAGCAGTGAGTTTGGTTTTTGGTTTGGTATGCTGAACAAATAAAATCTAAAAGCCTGGACTATATGAAGAAGAACATGGCATCAGGATTGGAGGAAGACGCATTAACAACCTGCGATATGCAAATGACTCAACTCTGCTTGCTGAAAGTGAGGATGACTTGAAGCGCTTACTGATGAAGATTAAAGACTATAGTCTGCAGTATGGGTTACACTTCAACATAAAGAAGACGAAAATCCTCGCAACTGGATGAATAAGCAGCATCACGATAAATAGAGAAAAGATTAAAGTTGTCAAAGATTTCGTGCTGCTTGGTTCCACAATCAACACCAATGGAAGCAGTACTCAAGACATCAGATGATGTATTGCACTGGGTAAATCTGTTGCAAAAGACCTCTTTAAAGTGCTGAAGAGCAAAGACATTACTTTGAAGACTAAAGTGCACCCAATCCAAGCCCTGGTATTTTCAATCGCCTCATATGTATGTGAGAGCTGGACAATGAATAAAGAAGACCAAAGAAGAGTTGATGCTCTTCAGTTGTGGTGCTGGCAAAGAATAATGAAAGTACCATGGACTGACAAAAGAACTAACAAATCTGTCCTGAAGAAGTGCAGCCAGAATGCTCCTTGGAAGCGAGAACGGCGAGACTTTGTTTCACCTACTTTGGTCTTACCGTCAGAAGGGACCATTCCCTGGAGAAGGATATCATGCTTGTAAAGTGGAGGGTCAATGAAAAAGGGGAAGACCCTCAACGAAATGGAATGACACAATGGCTGCAACAATGGGCTCAGGTATATCAAGTATTGTGAGGCTGGTGCAGGCCTGGGCAGTGTTTCATTGTGTTATATATAGGGTTGCTATGAGTTGGAGGCAACTTGATGGCACCTAACAACAACATAAGGGAAATTAAAACAAAATACTTACGAGATTTTAGCTCATCTAATACCAGAAGATCTTCATCAAGTTGCCTAGTTTTGACCCAGTGTTTCCATGCATTTACTCCGTATGTATATTTGAAAGGAAAGCTGCATTCTGAATTGTCAGAACTATCATCGTGAGACTGGTATCCTGACACAGCTTTTCTCTTTGCTCCCTATTAATAAAACACCATTATGAAATCTTTTTTAATAAGCCTACCTTATTTCATTTCTCTATAAAAACGATCTCTCAACAAATATGAATTAAAGACAAATATATTTATATTTCATGGTTAGAAATGGCTGATATTCCTGAATCTGAAAATAGTTACCTACCTATCCTGAAATGCAGCTCCATAAATGGTGAATTTGTACATAAATCATTTTCTACAACAACAAAAAAAAAACTACATTCTGTCATAAAGAGTTCTCTATGATGAAAAAATAACCAAATAGATGTTAATAAATTAATAATCGGAAACAAAATGATTCTAAATATTAATATAAGGAGGAAACTGAAGAACTTTTCCATGACTCCACCTTATAGGGAACTCCTTTTCACTTTCTGCATGTATTGTTAGCAGCATGCAAGTTCTTTTAACTTTGATGTAGTTCAATTCATGTATTTTTTTCTATTATTCTTTATGCTTTTGGTGTTATATTTAAGAAACCATGCCTAACCAAAGATCGTGAAGATGTACACTTATGTTTTCTTCTCAAAGTTTTAGTTCTTCAAGGTCTATGATCCATTTTGAGTTAACTTTTGCATGTGGTGTGAGGTAAGGGTCCAAAATAACTTCCCTGCATATCCTTACCCCTTTTTACAATTTTGTTTCTTTTTTGTGGAAAACTGTGAAAGCCATCTTTCTTAAGGTTTCTTTTCATCTTTGAGATAGAAGGATATTGATCAAATATAACAGTTACGCCTTCTAATACATTTAGAATTTATCTACCTGAATAAATTAACTGGCCAGCATAGTCTTTCTATGTGTTGGCATGCTTAATAGAGAACAGATGTAAAAATAAGCTGGATAGTTCAACTAAACACCCTCAATTCTTAATAAAGAATTCCATTTACTTTTTCTATCAATTGTTTTCTACTTCAACCTTGTATCAACACAAATTTTAAAAAAATAATTAAGTGGAGTTAATATTCATTTTTTCTATGATACAACTAAATCTGAGATATTTTTGTTACTTTCAACCTGGGGGGGGGGGGGGGGGGCAATGACAAAAACCTTCCCACATTCCCAGGAACACCAGAACATCACTGTATCTTTATTCTATGTCAAAACAGAGCTATTAGATAAATGCGAGATTACAATTAAATTTTGTACCTTTTTCTTAGATCGAGGCCTGGGCTGTTCTTCATACTCTTCTCCAAATACAGGTGGTAATAAAAATTCATTTTCCATATCAAGCTCCTCAGCCGCTGAAAATCAAATCAGAGTAACTTTTATTGCAATTGTAAGAATATATAATATACATAAACGCAGTGAACAAAAAACGAACCACAGAAGGTAAACACAGCCATGTATATAGATAACCTATGCTGGGGTGAAGAGTGAAGATTTGCTATGCCTAAAATGGCTATAAAATTTGAAAAACTGTTATTATTATAAAATTATGTATCTCTTAGCAATAAAAAGACAACACATCCAAACAATGCATATAAAAAAATGTTTAACATCATTAGAGAGATGTGAATCAAAACCAAAATGAGATACCACCTCACCTTTATTAGAATGGCAGTGATTAAAAAAAAAGGAAAATAAAAACAAAATGTGTTGTCAAGGTTGTGGAAAAACTAGACCCTTCATCCATTGCCGACTAGAATGTATAAAATGGTACAGCCAGTGTGGAAAACAGTGTGGTGGTTCCTTTAAAAGCTGAGTACAAAAGTACTATTAAATGACTCAGCAACCCCAATACGAAGTAAATACACGGAAGAAGTGAAGGGAGGGATGGAAATAGAAACATGTATACCAATGTTCACTGCAATTTTTCACAATGGCCAAAAGGTAAAAACAATCTAACCATCCATCAACAGATGAATGGATAAATAAAATGCGGTATATACAATGAAGTACTGTTGTTGCTGTGATGTGCCGTCAAGTTGGCCCCCACCTTGGGTTTCTGAGGCATTATCACTACAGAAGTAGATTTCCCCATCACCTTCCTCCCGAGGAGTGGCTGGGGGTTTGAACCGCCAGCCTTCTGGTTAGCAGTCAAGTGCCTTAGGCACTACGCTACCAGAGCTCCGAATGAAGTATTAGTCAGCCATAAAAAGAAATAACGTCCCAATGCATGCCACATCATGGATGAACCCTGAAAACATTACACTGAACAAAAGAAATCTGTCACAAATGGACATATACAATATGAGCTCATCTATATGAAACAAGCAAATGTACAGAAACCAAATATTATTAGTTCTTACCAGGGATGGGGCAGGGAGGGAGTTTTAGCTTAGGAAGCATTGAGTTCATATTAATAGTGGTAGAATGACTTGGAAAAGAATTGCAAAGAATGGTTTCACAACTTAAAGAATGTAATCAATGACACTGAATTATATACACAGAAACTGTTAAACTGGCTTATGTTTTGTTGAGAATATTTTCACCAAAACTTAAAAAAAGAAAACAAAAAACAGTATGTGTAATGGACATCAACACAGAATTTTCATGGACATGAGTGATGTCAGCATCAGTATCAAAATCTGAAATTCAATTAAAAGATCTAAACAATGTCAATACAAATGTTTTAATCTACTGAACCTACCTATAATCTATAAAACCAAAATGTTTTATATTCAACTCAATTTGTTCACAAATTGGTTAAGATTCAGTAAATAAAAAACACATTTCTTTTAACACAAAAGACCTGAAAATATCTTACTCACTTTCAAAGTCAATATAATGTTCAAAATGATCTAAAAAAATGCTACTAATATTTCAGAATTAAGAAAAAAATTAACAAACCCAAATATAAACACGTCTTAATTCTTTCTGTATCTCCAAAACTTCCTATAATAAATTAAGACTTCAGAGAAGTTTTTAAGATCCTTAAGTCTCTACAATTCAATCCAATTCTGTATCTCATTTCAGAAGCTACATATCGAGTTTTCTACTTGACTAAAAGAAAAACTAAAATAATAACAATAAAGGCAACGGCATAAACATTAAATGCTTAATTACATTATGACTTGATAACTAAATTCCACAAGGATAGTTCACATTGAAAAAATAATGTATTATTTCAGTACCTCTGGGAAAATCTATTTCAATATCCAAATCTGGTTCATATGGTACATCAGGCATGTTGGATTGTGTCTCTGGGTCAGTGTTTTTCAAGATATCTGAACCAATGATATCTGTTTCAATAATTACATCTGTAATCAATCCATACGATCATTAGAAATTAAAGTAGAAAACCTAAATAGAATTCTTATTTAATCTGAGAAGGGAGTTATTTAATTGTAAATGCAAGATAAATACTTACAACTATTAACATGTTATAAAAGGAAAAGATATAGCATCTTGTAAATTATTTTAAAGTTTTTTTAACTAACTGGATGATCAGTTTTTTCAATCTTATAAATTTTGACTGGCTTTCTTCAAAAGTTAAAAAGTCTCTTGTCAGAAATAAACTAATGAGGGTGGATAATTACAATTTTCAACATTCCTTCTGAAACCTGAATCCCATACCATTCTACACAAATGTATGTATCAGTTACTTTCAGACTATTTTATTGTAACCCACAGAAAGAAATAAATACATTCTATGCTGTACACAAGGAACCCATCTAGCACAGTGGTCTAAACCCACCAACTGCTCTGGTGATAGTCTGTTTCTGTAAAGATGCTTTGGAAACTCTATGGGGCAGTTCTACTCAGGTCATTATGACTTGAAAATGACTTTGACAGCAACAGATTTGGTTTGGTTGGACACAGTACAGGATGGTGGTGGGAGATAGACAATCATAGATATATATGCACACAGATTGGGGCATTTTCAATAATAATAACTTTTTTGGATAGAAAAATTTTAAGATCATTACTTTGGAGGAAAAAAAAACAAAAAAAAACCCCCACTGAACAAAACCCACAAAATTAACTTCACAACTTCCTAAATACAGTGCTTCACAAACATCATCACATTATGAAATACATAAAAACTTATAGTGTTTTTATTATATTCTAGTGCAAACGGAATCAGGCAGCTCATGGTTGAAACGGGGCTACATGTATGACCAGAGGATAAATATTCTAGGACATTTACAACCCATTCACAATAAACTCATCATAGTATATTGTTTGGTAAGCATTGTCCTAACATAATCCTACAATAAATGCTGGATTAGATAATGAAAACTGTTGTATTACTATAAGCAAGCAACCAAAATTAGGGGGTAATTATCACAAAATAAAGTAAAAATCTGAATTGTCATCAAAGCCTGTAACACTAGTTTATCTGTGCCACTCCATAACAAGCATAATTTCTACTTGATTTTATGAGCCCAGTCTTACAGTACTATGTCCTAGAGAGTACAGTACCAATTTACAACACTTATAAATCAATGATAAATTTATTCACAAGGGAATACAGTATAGCTCACTGTTGATGCTGGTAGCTTCTGGCTTTCCCTCATCTTCAGTCATTATATCTGTCATTGTAAGCAACTCTGTATCAAGAGGATCTGAAGAAACTTTGCTTTTTATTTCCTCAATTGCTGAAGGGATCTTCTCAGCACTCTCCAATGGGGCAGGCAGAAAAACAGGAACTGGCACCTATTTAACCAAAATATTTACTTTTAAGGTTCACGAAACATTAGAAGATATTCTTCCAAGTAAAAAATTACTCTGGAATGTGAACTACTTTATAATATCATATCAGATAAAAACTCTGAAAAAATACTTAATCGAAACTAAGATGTTGATGTGGCAGGAAAAGCCCAAAATACAGGCAGCTACCTTTTTGAAATACAAATCGAACAATGAGAGTCTTTGAGGTGGTTCTATTCCCCAGAGCATGACAATGGCCGTGTGCTGACATAATGTCATAAATATCACATGAAATTTCTAACGAAATAATGTATTCTAAGTTTCAAGGCTAAACCTTATGGTTTCAGAAATATATTTTTTGTTTATGTGAGTGATCAGAATTCCCAGGTGTATAGTAGAGCTGACAAGGGGCAAGGTTATGGTCATTGCTTGGTCACAGCCAGCTACCCAGAG
>NW_006922215.1:1207754-1245083 GCF_000298275.1 Orycteropus afer afer | reverse complement strand
TTTTTATCCTACAATGCACTCATATGTGAAATACAAACATGAATAAGGCAGACAGCTGCAAAACTTCTGTCTCAAGAAAGAACATACACCTGATAAAACAGAACACAATCATGACAAAAGAGAGTCAATCAAAACTAAGTTACTTGTTAAAGGCAATGACTCAGTGCTGTTTTACTGGCTTCACTAAGCTAGTACCTAAAATAAAATTATCACTCTCCCACTGGGACCTGATAAATCTCAAAATGAAAAGAGCTCAACTGACTTACAGGAACAGGAACTGTAGTAGGAACAAGAATATTCTGACTGTACATGTGCATAGGTACTGGGATATACACAGGCACAGGAATAGGCACTGGAACATACTCTGTCTTCCAATTATCATCTAAAAACACAAAACACAGATTTCAAAGAGATAATGTTAACTGGTACTTATATACATAAATAACTGCTCAAAGTAAAAAGTAAACTAGTAACAAAAATAATTAATTGCTTCCATTTAAAGGAAATTCTCAGTTTTCACAAGATGAGGTCACTTAAACAAAAAATATGAGTAGCAGCTGTTCTAACTTCAAATGTCTTCAAAAACATTATATACTTCCAGACATAAACTACATTATCATCTTCCCCCCAAAAGGCTTATTTAACCAAACAATTAAAATACAGCTAACACTGTAAAGTTGATGAAAATACATATTTAAACTATCTTACCCCATTCTGACAGGAACACAATTATCTTTACTAACCACATTTAAAGAAATTACTTTCTCAAAAAGAACACTATTTCTAATGAGGACTTAGCCCCAAGGAAATTTCTAATACAGCATTTTCTTACTTTTGACATAATTTATCAGAAGATTGATTTACCTTATAAGTAAGATTTTAAATGATATGCTGTATTCTCAAAGTAATCTAAAATTAACAGAAATCAACAGAAAATGGCAAACTGACCAAACAAATGTATTCTGTGTGTAATATAAGTATAATGAAGTGTATTTTAAATCAAATTATCCTCAAGTTACCTGTCTGACAAGATTTGGTCTGCATATGAGGTTTACAGTAAGTAGCTTTTGTCATTGTTAAAGGTTTGCAAAGAACTGCTTTGTTCTTCATCTCTTTGTTGGGTGTTGGAGAAGGGGGTGGTGCTGAACCCTACAGAGAAGCAAAGAGAAAACATTGTTTTGACTCTAATTTTCATCACTTCTTGGTATTAACGAATATTTAGTTTTTAAGTGCTAAGTAGGGAACACCCAAAAGTACAAGAGAATAGCTTGATTATTCGATTACTGACTGTGCTTGCCATAGTTTTAATCAATGTAAACCTGTCTGAAGTACTGGTAACCAAACTAAACCAAACTCACTGCCATCAGGTCAGATCCAACTCAGCAACCCCTCCTTGGGTTTCCGTGGCTGTATCACTACAGAAGTAGATTGACCAACCTTTCTTGAGCAGAGTGGCCGGTGCGTTTGAACCGCCAGCCTTCTGGTTAACAGTCAAAAGCCTTAGACATGACGCCACCAGAGCTCCTAAGTACTGGTAAAGCAGTAGTAATTCTCCTTCAAAGGATAATATCAACACATTTTTTTGAAAGATATGAAATGAAAACTGTCATTTTTAAGTACAAAGTTATTAACCTGAACTGCTGAAATAACTAGGACCTGCAAAAATGCATTTGCACAATGTACAGGCATGTGAGTTAAACATTTACCTCAAGTAGACACACGCCCTGGAGAGATCATGGGAGAAGGAAGGGCTGCTTATGCACAGGGAGACAGCTCAGGGTGCAGGAGAGTATGGAGGGATGGTCACTGGGAAGAGGCAACTATGGGGAGGAAGTGGGAGGGGAGCTGTTGCATTGTGGTAAACTGTGGTCAATGACATGAGACAAAGTATATGTGAACTGCTGTATGAACAGTGAATTTGCTCTGTAAATCTTCACCCAAATCACAGTAAAAAAAAATAATAAATTTAAAAAAAAAAGCGTTTGCAGTTATTCTGATTACTTGATACTCTAGTGCTCCCTCTACTGGATAAACAGATTGTAGTTGTTGCTGTTAGGTGCCATCAAGTAGATTTTGACTCATAGAGATTATGTAACAGAGTAGAAGAAAACTTACAGGGTTTTCAAGGCTGTGACCTTTATTGGCGCTGTCAGGTCTTCCCCCACCTTGAGCCACAATCGTCCTGTTAGCAGCCAAGCACTTAACTGTTACACCACTAGGGTGCCTTATAAACTGATTATATGGTACTAAATTTGAAAAGGTAAGAAAAACTACAAAAAGAATTACCAAATCTACCAAAAATATTATAAAGCTTTAAACTGTGTATTCCTTACGGCTCAAACTTATCCTATATAGATAGACTTTCTCAGATGTTTTACAATGTTCACTGTAGCATTATTTGTATCTAAAAAAACAACACGCAAATAAATAAAATCTGGGAAAAGTTGAAGATTTAGGAGATTCAGCTTTATGTGCTTTCCATGCTACCTACTGATATGAGAAAAAATAGGAACAGAACAGTAATAGTTGAATGAAGAACTAAATTACATAAAAAAAAATTTCTATGTGCATTTTTAAAGGAGTACAAAAATTAATTTTAATAGGTATCTCACTAGCTACAAATACTATAAGAGGCTGGTACCAAGAAGATCTTATTCCAGATTCATCAGGTTTTCAAAACATAATCAGTTTTAAGAGACAGGAAGAGTCTAGAATAAGGAGCTAGGAAGCTAGGTTATGACACATGTGCTATGAGATAATGGACAAGTCATTCAAGTTCCTGCACCTCAATGGCATAATATGTAAAATGGGGAAGTAACTCAACAAACATTTACTGAGGATCTACTTACGTACCAAGCACTGGTTAAGTTTGGTGCGAGATCAGAAACATTTCCACTTCACCAAGAGTCTAAAATAATTTCTGTCCCAGGATTACTCAATATTTTACCATCCCACCATTCTACAAATATTATCTCATGTCAATTAAACTATGCCACCTGGTGAAAACCTACCCTTGATACCCCCCCATCTTTCTGTTTTAGAATGCTTTTTATTTTTACTTTTCCACTATTTGATAGGAGTGATCTATACCTATTTATGCAGAACACTGAAGAAGAACCCATTATGAGGGAAATAATGACAAAATCACCATTTGTTGATTATTTGCTATACAGACATTCCTCAGGTATTTGCTATACAGGCTCTCCATAGTGATACTGCCTCGGAAACCCAAGGAGGGTCACTATAACTCAGGTCTGACTCAACGGCACATAACAACAACATTTAACAGATGAGGAAACTGAGGCTCACAAGTTATACAATCTGCCAGAGTCACAATGCCGAATTTTCTGAAGTCAAGATTCAACTAGATTCAACTGATACCAAACCCTAGCTTCCCAATTTCTATCCAAACTCATCAATAAAGTCTGGAACACAATAGCTACCACTTATTTAGTACTTACTGCGTGACAACTCTGAGGTAGGGTTCATTCCCACTTTATAGATAAGAAAGCTCACAAGTAACTTGCCCAAAATTACATAGCTATGCTCTCATTTTTTGAAGTTTATGAGTAGATAAAAAGGAGCTCTGGTGGCACAGTGGTTGAAGCATTCAGTTGCTAACCAAAAGGTCAGCTGTTCAAACCCACCAGACACTTCATGGAAGAAGGATGAGGCAATCTGCTTCTGTAAAGGTTTATAGCCTTAGAAACTCTGCAGGGCAGTTCCACTCTGTCCTATAGGGTTGCTATGAGTTGGAATCGACTCAATGGCAGTGAGTTTTTGGTTTTTGTTAGATAAAGAAAAGATTCCAAACCTTACAAGGAAAAGATGGGAGGACTCTGATATTAATATGGAACAATTCAGCAAAATACTTGTCAATTATCTGATTTTAAAATTTTATTTCCTTAAAGTAAGGATTGTTGGAGATGGTAGCAAAGGAAAAAAAATACAGCTTACTCACTGTTCTAGGATACTGTTCAACTGTTAACATCAATAATAAAATTGAGCTGAATAAATTCAAAAATATTCTTATTTCATCAATATCAGGGATCTTCAACACTAGTTACATATTGGAATCCACAGGAGTAACTTTACAAAAATACAGAATATCTCTGGGGTTGGGACCCAGACATTGGTAGGTTTTAAAAACTCACAAAGTGATTCCAATGTGTATTCAGAGCTAAGAATCATTGATCTGTTTCTATGTACCACAACAAAAACTAGGCTCAGAAATATATTAATCTGCCCACGAAAGACTCCTGAACAGCTTCTCTTGAAAAGATGCTACAAATACCAATTTCAACGTTAGTAATTGTCGTCACACTTCTCAAAGAAAGGCAAGTGGTGCTACATTGCTTCTTCTCTTTACACATAAACAGCCACTTTAAAATTCCTAAAGTCTTTAAATGTTAACATAAAAGTAGAATTTGATATATTAACCCAGAAAGAAAAAACAGGCTGAATTTTAAAAGGGGGGCACACTGTGGAATTATTTCTCAAATTTAGAGTCATAAATCCTATTCCCAAAATAGAGGTATCAGATATACCTTCATTTGAGAAACAAATGCATATAACCATTAAAAATCAGACCTGGCCTACTCCTTCAGCCTCATTTCCCATTACTCCACCACAGATCCTTGTAAGCTCTGGCTAGTCATAATAAAACACCTGTAGTTCTGCCAAAGATCCACGTACTTTGCAAACTATTATTACTCCGCCTATTTTTTATCCTTGTCTACCTGCAGACCTTCTACTCAAATACTAACAAAGGAAGCTTATTCACATTCTCCAGGAAGAGATGCAGTCACTTTTCTAATGACCAGATGGCAACTAGCAACAACAGCTATTGTCTTGACCATGCATCTTTTATGGGCGTATCAAATCTAGTAATAACTTTATATACAGTTTATTTATTTACATTAGATATATCTATCTCTTCTAATGTACATAGCAGTGTAGTCATCTATGTTTCTCAGTATGCATTGTATTAGTATCAGATAATTCATCTGAATATTTCCACTGTCTCAGCAGAGGAAAACAAAAACTCTTTTACCACTACAATCAGATTAAATTGCTATAATATTTTAACCCCCACAACTTACAGTGCCACTGTATGAAAACCAAAATTTAACACTTCACTTAAATAATACTTACTGTCATTTTGGTTCGGGACGTCTGACAACCCTGATCTAAAAACATAAACAAATTTTTAAAAAGACAAGTATCACTTTCTTCATAATTCTCTAAATCTGTATTGCTCATTAAATTTTAAAATAATTATTAAAGTATTTTAAATAAAGAATCTCAAATCTGAATAAAAAGTGCTGAAATGCAAACCTAAATAAGTAGAATTAACCCATTTCTCATCTTACCACCTCAGGAAATACTAACTGTTCTTGGACAATCCTATACTCTTAGGTTGTCTTGAATTTTTTGTAATTTTGCTGAGCTCCTCTTTGCCCCCAACTAGACTCTAATTCTTCAATTAGCCTTAACATTTAAAAAAGGAATAAAGTAAAAAACAATGTATCTTTATTTTCACAAATTATTTCATTTTCAGTATCATAGGGGACAGGGATACTTCTACCCAGAGAAACTATGGAATTTAAATTGCTATTTAGCTAACTTCAAAATCAATGATTCATTATCACTGTTTTAGATTCAGAACTAAAGGGGAAAGACTGCTACAGAAGTTTTTCAAGTTACCACCTAATGTATTACATACCATAGTGTAAATTTTCAGGTCCTTTCTGAGTTGTCATGTTGGGCTCATTTTGCTGACAGTAGAAACGTAATAAGCAATGCTGATCACAGAAATGTTTCATTTCTCCACGCCACTGTACTCGCTCTTTGAGAGTTCCTTGAGATTTACAACAGTCACACCTTGCAGCCTTAATGAACGAAAAAGGGAAAGTTTCAGACATTTCAAATTAAAAAATTTAAAATA
The DNA here is from genome assembly GCF_000298275.1 of Orycteropus afer afer. Taxonomy (NCBI): domain Eukaryota; kingdom Metazoa; phylum Chordata; class Mammalia; order Tubulidentata; family Orycteropodidae; genus Orycteropus; species Orycteropus afer. The sequence goes on along the minus strand of NW_006922215.1, from coordinate 1,239,136 downwards.
TATATAAACATTTTAGAAGATTTGCAACATTTATCAGTGATTATTTCTAAATGTGATAAAACAATGTCTGATAAAGAAAAAAAATTAATACAAATATATACATGAAGTAAAATGAAACTGGAAAATTAGAGCAACTGACCTTTCTGTACTTACCCAAAGTCAAAGACCAATGTAACAAAAATGGAACAACCAATAAAGGCAAACACTGATAGACCAAATGATACATATTTCAATTTCTAAAAATTATTTTGAGGGTCATAATGATACACATTACAATGTGATTAATGAAAAGATATCCCAGGCTCAAGTGATAGCTGATAATAATTTAAAGAAGTTGCAAAAGACGAAAGTAATTCTGATGTTCTTATGATGTGAAATTTATATAAGCTAACTTTAAGTAGTTTTGTTTCTCAACAGTTTAATAAATTTGAAGACCTTTAAAAATACATTGATTCAATTTAAAGACTCTAGGTTAATGGTTTAAAACACTTTATGCGTAACTATTAAAAAACAAACAAGCAAGTATATCTTAAGAGAACACATTTGACCTACATCTAGGAAGAGAATCAGCCCTAACCAGTGCATAAGATTTATAAGCAAAAATAACAAGTAAAATTCATACATATATACCTCACGATGGCCAATAAACAATCTAGGGACAGATTTTCATTTTCTAGAGAACCCATTTCCCATAGATTTTGTCCATTTTCACTATTTCTTAACAACTCGAGTAATCCAAAAATATACATGATTATCTTCAAATATAGTGTCTTCCAGAGTTAAGTTTCTGATCTACTTAAGGAGAAATAAATTGCTAATTTTTAAAAATATGCTTTGTCTTTACTAACTACTTACAAGATTTGATGAAGCTATAAATATTAAATCATTTGTTTCATAGTAATTGTGGCTGTGGCTTTTCCTCATTAAATATAGCACTTTACTCTGAATTTTGAAATCTCTTACTTGTTATCTCAACAGGAGCTCTCTGATAAATACTATGTCAAAATCCCTAGTTAAGAATATTAAACAAATGATTACGTTGGTAAACAGGTTTTATATAGCAAACATACCCCAAGGTAAGAACACAGGCTCTTTTTTTTCTCCCGGTCAGGTATTTCTCCTGCTGAATAAATGTTAAATGAATGAAGCAGAACTGTACTATAAATTATGACTATAAAGTGAGGTCACTATCACATCTCTTGTCAAAAAACTTGTGAACTCAAATATTACACTGCTGGTAAGATTATGTGGTAATCTCAGTAACAGTAGCATGTAGTATCAACTTAACCCCTACTTATTCAATGACAAAAATCTCTATATAAAATTCTCACCAACCAAAGATGTTCTTTAAAATAAACACGTGTTTCAAGTTGCTACCTTTCAATTTATTTCCTCTTATAATTTATATTTTTAAAAAAGACACAGAATAAGAAAATGGAACGTTCACATTCAGGAACACAGCATAAGTGAAGTTGCTGTAGCCTGATTTCCTCATTCACTGAAAATCTGTAATAAAAGTCCAGGACTTGGTTATCTACTCTCAAGAGTCTTTACAACAATGGGTACTGGAAACTAAGGTCCAAAGAGAGTAAGTGACTTCTCTAGACAAATATTAAAAATGCAGCAATGGAATTCAAAGCAGACAGCTCAAATCAAAACCTGGGCTTTTTCTTGTCCACCAAGTTACAAAGACCATGGTGAGACAAAATGAGTTCACAAATTGAGTAAAGAATAGACTAGTTAGAAAATGCTGCAAAAGAAGGTTCACAATATATATCTAAATCCCAAATCGATTTGTATAAAATTCATTGAAATCACTACACGTACTGACTCTTAGTACACGGTGATGATGTGATGTTATATGCCGTGGAGTCAGACCAACTCATAGCGACCCCTCCTTGGGTTTGAACCGCCAGCCTTCTGGTTAGCAGTCAAGCGCCTTAGGCACTACGCTACCAGAGCTCCCTAGTACATGGTAGCATTTCCATTTACACAAAAATTTACAAGATGAAGGGCATAAAACCAAACACATTCCACTCAATTTGAACAATGAAATAACTGCATTATTCTTTAATTACAGACACTTCCTTTTTATATTATAATACTTGAAGCTCCTTTCCTCCAGAAATTTCAAAATAAATGTGGATTTCTCTCTATCCAAAGAAAAAAGGGCAAGATTAATGTCAATTTGCAAATGTCATTTAAATATGTATACACCTGTTCCTCACTTAAGACTCTCTCATTATCTGACATTTCACATTCACAGCAATTTAAAAAAACAAACGAAAAAAAACTACTCTCCAACTATTTTGTACATTAACAATATATATGGCAGTCACGAATGCCAAGGTGCAAGGCAAGGAGTAATGATGGCTGTGATGGCTAAGGTTACGTGTCAATTTGGTTGGACCATGGTGTTCAGTGGTATGGCAGTTATGTAATGATATAGTAATCCTCCATTTCTGCATAAGGATGATTTCAGTGTTCTGGCCTGGTTTTTGGAATCTAATCGTGCTGATAAGTGTGGAGTGGATATATACATTTTCAGGCTGAAAGGATAACAGGTGAGAACTCAGTATTTCTTCCAAGCCTAATGCTCTATTCAAAATTTTGGAGATTGACTCTACTTTTTGTTTCATTCATCTATAACAACTAATGCAAACTTCTAGTTCACTGGAACTGAGCTAAAATATGATGCCAAATATAAAAATATCATTTATGAACACCCTTCCTTACAAAACACCCCTCTACCAACCTCCCCATGAGAGCGCTTAAGAAAAGCTTAAATTTCTTCAGCATTAAGAACTGAAGTGGGATGTAAGCCTCTGGTTATTTTTGAACCTTACTATCCTTACTATCTAAGTTTTCTTGTTACTGTGGCAAATCAAGGATTGCATGTTATTAAAACAAAACAAAGAAACAGGAACTGGTTCAAACATCCTAAATTATAGGCATGTACTAAACTCTGATTCAAATAATCCTAATCCAACTTCTCAGATAGTACAGGAATCTCTTCTTCAGTAACTGACAGTTAAGTTATTCTGCCTATGCGTCTGCAGAATTTCGTTTTTGGTTGATGTACTTCTATCCACTTGGTTCCCTATTTCATTAAACAAACCTTATTTTACAGGGTGGGGAAGACTATGAATATGAAAGAATTAGGAAAGTTTTACATATATCTTTTAAAGGAATTCTTTGTAACTTTCCAATATATCACTCTGAGTATTGTGGGGTAATTCACGACACCCTCCTCCTCAAAAAAAGAATGCAGTGATAAAAGAGTAGATGACTGTGAACTATACAAACGCTTAAGTAACAAGAATTTCAGTTACCTAAAGAGCACATTTAAAGCAACAACACTGGATAGTACCTTTCTAAAATTAACTTCAAAAATAAAGGAAAAAAACACATTACATCTAGCAGTTTACAGATAAAGACATTTATAAAAGTCCAATAATATTTATCATTCAGCTATCCTTTTATATCTTTTTAACAAAATCTAAGTATTAATTTGATTAAATCCCTTAAATCACAGTGTTAAGCTATGATAAATCAGTTGTGTTAAAGAATTTAATGCTGTGACCAATCACTGTTCGTTTGTAAAACATATCAGACCTTGGTTTAATAAACTGTACTCTGAGATAATAAAATTTAAGAAAAGCTTAGCTCTATTAAGTAGTGTAAAGCACTAATTAGGAAACAAAGGGCCTCTGAAATAGTATCTTCACCATTTATCAAACACCTTCTGGTACTATTTGGTTATAATACTTTCACTGTAAATATTTTATACTTACTGAGATTAAAAAAAACAAAAACAAACAAACAAAAACCAATAACCAAAAAAAACAACCACCGTATTCCCACCTGGTTACACATATTGCCTGGAAACACTCTGAAGAAAAGTAAAAACTACTTCTCTCTAAAAAGTTATCTGGGAGAAGAAACAGACATTAATTTTATTCTCAGCGTTTTTTGCTAGCATGATGTCAGCATTCCAAAAATTTAATTTAGAGGAGACAGTGTTTAATAAATCTCCACTTGAAATTCAGAAACAAGCCATTATATGGACAACAAAACAAAAAATATTCAAAATATTCAAAATATGAAATAAGAGACATAAGCAGGGATTTAAAACTCGTAATATGAAATGTAATGTAAGTTACTCATGCTCTGGGTAATCAATCTTTCAACGTAACAGGTAAAGATACAGGAAAGTGAAACCACAATTTGTGTGCTCCACTCTCAAAGAAGGAAATACTCATACCCAAGAGGGATGTATTAATCGGATTTGCTAGTTTATGTTTTTGTATTTTTCTTGATGAGACACTTTCTTAAAAATTTAAATTCTCCCTCTCCCCTCAAGTAAGCTACATTGACTTCTAAATGTCACATATTTTAATGGAATAAAATCTATCATTGTGAATACTTATATAAAAAGATAAACTGCAGACATGGAAAAGAGTATCAAACACCATAATTAGACGGGACTCATTTACTAAATTTTTAAGATGACGGTGATGGTAGTAATAGTGAATGGAAGAAACTCAAAAGACTTATATGAAAATACAGTTTGACTCATGTAGAAAGCACACAGTATAAAAACTTACTCTCTGAATGTAATAATGACTACTTCTATAAAGAAGCCAAGGATGAATCAAGAAGGGGCAATACTTTTCTTCACTCTTTGAAGGTTTATTTAATTGTATGTGTATTATGTGTTATTGTATAGAAACATCAGCATTGTAACTTCCTTTGCAAACTCCTATCATTTGACAAAAATGCTCTTACCTTTATTCCTCAGACTTGTATAATATGTAATAACGCCATTACACATATATTATATAGACATTTGTTGGGTTTAAAATAAGACAAGGAATACATAATAAAAATGTGTTTAATGTATAGAATACTGACATTAAATATAACTGGACATTTAACTAACATACTCTTAATATTCCAAAATACACTGCTTCATTGAATTCGCATCATTGAACAATGCATAAATGAGAACATCAGATACAATTATCCTTTAAAACAAGTAGCAAAACGGAACAAACATTTGCCACAAGCACTTCTCTGCTTCACAAAAAAAAGGGAAAAATAACAAATTTCTCTGTTTTAACTATAAATAAAACAAGAGGTATTCTTTCTAACAAAAAGCCAGGTAGAAGTACATTCAATGAGTTATAAACAAAAAACGCCAAGACACAAGATTACTAAAATATATTCAAGTGTAAAATTCACAATTACAAAATTATGCATAAATTTGTACAATAAAATAATGGCCAGGAAACATCATTTTCACAAAGAATAATGTTTGTTTCAAACAATAAGATAAATGATATAAACAAGAACAGCTAAGAATAAAATAGTTTTCCAAATTTGTGGTCACTGAATGCTTTAACTGTGTTGAGATTATATAAAACAAATTTTCAAAATTAAAATCCCCCAGACCATGGAGAGAAGGTGTATTTGTGTGCGCTAAACTAAAATTCAGAATTAAAAGCCATCAAAATAACATTTTCTGAGTGATTTCTCAGAAAGTTACTCTGTAAAATAGTAAAACAGATTTTTGAACAAAACATTGGTTTAGACTAAAAGGAATGCATGTTTAGAGTGTTACAGTATTTGTCCTCTGTGTTTTTAAAATTGTAATCCTAATTTTAAGGCTTAAATCAGTCAGAAGCAACATTAAGATAATGAAGTAACTTTTAACAAGTATACCTAACATCTTAGCTTCAGAGTATTTTACCTCTGACAACTTGGAAGGTATCTTTCACAGAACACCCTAGAGTATGATATTTTAAGAACTCTTATTATTTTGTTTGTTCTAAAAATGTAGTAAATTTATTAAGCTATAGATATGCAAGCACCACCCCAAAAATCTCTGCAATTCTCCAGTTAGTTCCATTTTAACACTAATCACTTTTCTTATGTGGACTAATATTCTCCATATTTCAACATTGTTACCGTTTGCTTCATTAGAGGTAGTCACAATTTTGAAGTCATATGTCCTTGATAAGCTTTAGAACTGCATCCATAAGGAAACTTTAGTATTGAGATGGTTTTCCATGTTATTGACAGAAGAATTAATAATTCTTTCCTGGGTAATACTTGATTACCAAAAGTCCAAATTTATACTTACTTCCTTAACTAGAAAGCAACTAATTAAATGGACCAAAAGGAATTCGTCTGGAGTGTTTTAAAAGTAGATTTGCGTAAGATAGAAAAATGCACACACAAACCACCTTTACAGTTTCAAAATAAATGTTTTTGATGGTCTATTTATCCATTTAGTGTCCTTTCACTGTGAAAAGTCTCCAAAAATCCTTAATTGAAGAGGGAAAAAAAGTATTTTAAAACACATCCCAACTATTCAAAACTTGCTAATGTTAACAGCCATAAAAGTAGTTATCAAAAATATTTTTATTTAGTGTAATCAAAACACACATTTTAAAGAAATAATCCATGCTGCTAAACTACATTGTTAAAAATACAGGTATATCCTAGTCTTTGGTAATTCCCAAGTTTATAAAATAAATAATAATGATATTTCAAGTTATAAACAAATTGAAATGACAAAATAATTTTAATGTGCAGTATAATCAGGGATAGGCCTAATACGTGTAGATTTTAAAAATAAATATAAGCTAATATATTTGAAATGGTTAAAACTGTAAAGATTGGTTAAAATAAAATTTTTGAGTTACTTGCCTTGTAGTACCAATCCTGAAATTTTTTACAGCATTCCTCGCTGCAGAAATCCCTTACAACACCATCAAGTTCTTTTGTTGCTCCCTTCTTACACAGCTGAGAACAATAGTTGCAAGTGACACATCTCAATCCTAGACGTCTTGCAAAATCCTGCTTATACAATAGTTTGCAGCCTGAAAAATGTAAGTTAAACACTGAAACAGTACTTCAGAAACTTATTTTTTACCTGAGACAGATCTTATAGATAAAAAAGCTCAACAACAGTTTTAAAAAGTATCCTATAAATCCTCATGTAAAGTCTACTTTCTCTCCTCAACAAAAGGAGGATGTGATCAAAACGAATTTGTAAAAAAATGCAGGAATAGTATATGGAATAGCATATTAGATAATATATGGATTCGAATAACTAATTTACTCAAGACATTAAAACCCAGTAATATCTTAGATGTATTTTATTTGTTGTACTTCAATATTATCTTGCTTGAGCATCATAAAGTAAACATAGGCATTTTAAAGAAATAAACCAGTACAGACCGTTGAGAGATATGGAATACAATTATAGATAAAGCAGTTGCCAGCAAGTCAATTCCAACTCATGGCGACTCCACATATGTCACAGAACTGTGCTCTACAGTCTCAATGGCTGATTTTTCAGAAGTAGATCACAAGGCCTATCTTCTGAGGTACCTCTGGGTGAACTTTAATCTCCAACCTTCTGGTTAGCAGCTGAGTGCACTAACCATTTGCAGTGCCCAGGGACTTTTAGTCAAAATTTCTTGTCTTACCTCTCCTGTCAGGAGCTCTGGTAGCATAGTGCCTAAGGCACTTGACTGCTCACCAGAAGGCTGGCGGTTCAAACCCACCAGCCACTCCTTGGAAGGAAGGTTGGGCAATCCTACTTCTGTAGTGTTACTGCCTCGGAAACCCAAGGAGGGGCAGACTCCACAGGAAACAACAACAACAACAACCTCTCCTGTCATCTTGCACAAAACCTCAGAGGAAGTAAAACTGGCTACCTAATTTGTTCAGAGAAAACATTCTTATTCTATTCGTTTGTATTTTTTATTATATATATATTTCTTTTACCTACTTGTAAATGTAAGCCTCCTCTACCAATCTAGTTTTAAATGAACTTTCCCAACTGTGAACACAAACTGCAACTGTTTATATATAATTTATTTGGCAATTGTTGATATACTGTCCTGGGACTTTTCTGTTGTCTTTAATTATACTTAAAAGACTTTTTGTTAACTATACTGTATGTTTTGTAATTTCTGACAGCTTCCAGAAGAGAATTAGGTGTCATTAGAGAAAGCATAAAAATAAGTTGTTTAACAGGAAAAAGACATTCATCCTTTTCTAATCCTTCATTGTCCACCTAAAGTTTATCTTTGCAGAATTATGATAAAACCCATATAATTCAAACAGTACAAGATCACTGTTACGTATATGAAGCATCAACATCAATATGTTCAGATTGAGGATTCAGTAAAAATAGTCACTGAAAAAAAATTCAGGTGTGAAAACTTAATTCAGAACCAACATTTTCCATGAAAATGGTTAGATGTGACACTTCATGACAGGTTATATCTTAAATATAAGTGAACATGGTTACTTTTTATTTCAGGTGAAATGTACCAATCACACCTAGATATTAGCAGTATTTTACAATCAGTACATTCTTATTCATAAATTTATATTATGTAACAAATGTATTAATGGAAGTACCAGTCAAATGGACCAATAATCTTTGGATCTCACTGTCTTTCCCTATTGGTGGCATTTAACATTTTCTAAACTTCTTTCTCCTCCCAACTAGAAATCCACAGAAAAAGTATACCAGAAAAGAAAAATTCTTAATTGAAAACAATAGTTGATAGTAGTAGGCAAAGAAGTGGGGAGTGCAGAGTCTGGAGCGCAATGAAGAAGAGAAAAAGAAAGCTAGCTTAGAATAAAAATGTGAAATTTCGGGGATAATAACCAGAGCCCAAAGCCCACAGCTACAACGCTGGTTTCTATTTCTGGAGAAGAGAACTTAGAACTGGAGTTCACTTCTATAACATGCTGCCTGGGCACCAGAGCAGCAAAACTGTAGATGGGAAGGAAATTTTTTATTTATTTATTTAAATTTTTATTGTGATTTGGGTGAACGTTTACAGAGCAAATTCATTTTCCATACAACAGTTCACATGCACTTTGTCTCATGATATAGACTGTAATTTCCCACAATGCAATAGTTCTCTTCCCACTTCCTCCCCATAGTTAGCTCTTCCCTGTGTCCCTCCCTGCCATGCACTCCTGCCCCCCCGAGCTGTCTCCCTGTGTATACACAGCCCCTTCTATTCTCCCATGACAGATCTCTCCAAGGAGTGTATCTACATAATGTAAATGATTCCGCTCCCATGCCTGTCTTTTGTTTGGCTGGAAGGCATAGGAGTGGGTTCAATTCCAGACCTGAAGGGCAACCAGGGGCCACATTCTTGGGGATCTCACCAGGTTCTATCAGACCAGCAAACTTTGTCTTTTTTTTTTTTAAAGAATAATTTTGAGTTTTGTTCCACACTGTTCTCCCACTCTATCCAGGATCTCCTACACAGATGCCCCTCCAAGTTGTTGACAGTGGTAGCTGGGCACCATCTAGTTCTGGGAAGGAAATTCTTAAATGTACTGAGACAGAATCTAGTATTTCCCTGGCATTCTAAATCGAACCACTAAAAATATTTTCCCATTGTAGTATTGTTACCATGTGATTTTTTTCCCTTGCATATCTAAAACCTCTGTAGGCCAGAAATAAACTGGCAATATATACAAAGTAGAGTCTATGGAAAAGAATTCCCATCCACTTAGAAAACCAACTTTTAGACCACAATCTGTTTGTATTTAGGAATGACATAGTATAACAATTCTTTTATTTTATTCTCAAAACACTGCTGCTGTAATGGAAAAATTGTTAACCAAAACTTTTTGAGATAAAACAACTTGAGGCCCAGAGGTCTACAAATACAGATAAAATAACAAAGCCAATCAATAGAAAAGTAAACTCAAATTTTTTTGTTAAGCTACATTAAAACTGTATAGGTAATCTGGACATATATAGTTATATATTTTTTAAATACTTTGGCAAAATAACATTACTATTAATGAAAAGTTATGAAAAACACTATATATATACACTTGCCTTCACTACAGAAAGGTCTCTTAACGCCAGAGAAATTTACTGTTTCATGAAGAGTCTTCTCCTCTTGACAGTATTCGCAATATGTAACTATGCAATGCAACTTCTTATAGTCATCTGAACAAGTTTTGCTGCAGAACTGATGCACTTTGTTCTAAATGCACAATGGGAACCTTGGTAAGTATGTGATAACAACCTCAAGAACAAATTTAAGAAATAAGCCACTATTATAAAGCAAGGTTTAACACATTTACCTACTTAATGTGATGATCCTGGCACATACATTTCCTATGCGTCACACCTAGTTTAACCAATTCACTGCTAAATTCAAACACAGCTCCACAAAATTTAGTATCATTAATTACTCTAAAATTACTAAATGAAAGGGTAAACGTAATCACTAAAATAAAATGGCAGCCTGGTGTTGCTAAAGAATTGGGGAAATGGGAAGAAAATGACAAAAGATATAACATAGGTAAGCTACCAAAAGATGAGAATTGTATTAATGATATTTTCACTCAAAAACAAACACTTCGCCCAAAATCCATTAAATGGGGAAGAAAAGGTTTGTTTAATAAATGGTGCTGGCAAAACTGGAGATCCATTTGCAGAAAAATGAAACAAGATCTGTACCTCACACCATACACAAAAACCAACTCCAGATGGATCAAAGACTTAAATGTGAAATCTAACACTATACTATTCCCTCAAGGAAAATTTAGGGGAAATTTTAAGGGCCCTAATATATGGCATAAGGAGCTCTGGTAGCATAGCACCTAAGGCACTTGACTGCTAACCGGAAGGCTGGCGGTTCAAACCCACCAGCCACTCCTCGGAAGGAAGGTTGGGCAATCTACTTCCGTAGTGATACCTGCCTCAGAAACCCAAGGAGGGGTCGCTAGGAGTCGGGGCCGACTCGACGGCACATAACAACACACAACACAATATATGGCATAAATAGACTATCAAGCATAACTCAAAATGCACAAACAGCAAAAACAAACACTTAAAATATTTCAAATAGTTCAGAAAAAATATTCTTTGTCGAGTATAGTCAATTAGTCAGAGTACCACTCCTATCATGGCTTAAAAATAACAGACCTATCATGAGTAAAGAATGTAATTTCTGGTATCACATAGTGTGTGTTGCTAAACTTCTGTTGCATGGAATGATTAGTAATTATTTAGTTACCTTTTTTAGTTATAATTTCAAAACCCCACAATAGTCAGAGCTGCTTTTCAAATACTCAGCTAAGCAGTTACGAACAAGTTAAAACTTCCAGGCAGACAAATTTTCCACTTATGGAGTTGACAGACTAGGTCTAAACCTAGCAACTACCAATCATTTCTGAAGACTAAGGTAAAGAAGGTGAAATAGTCTAGGCAGTATCTCAAATAATAAGGGCATCATCAGTGACCACTGCCAACCATGGCATGAGAAGCAAGAATCCCTGATTTGTCCATCACCTAGAGGACATGCTCAGTTTTCATTTAGAGGTTAAGTGCTTCTAACATTTAACCAACATGTCAATAAAGGAATAAACCAAAGCAAAGTAGCAGAGAGGGAGATGGTGCATAAGGAACTCATTTTTATGTGGGAGCTCTGGTGGCATAGCACAAAATTCAGTTACAAAGGATTGTATTTTCCTATAGAATACTATTCCATGTCCTGGCTTATGGGTTTCTTTCCTGAATCCCTAATAATTCCTTTGTTTCCTCTTACTGGGCCTTTAACACTTTTCCTGATGCTATGTAAAGATATTTATTAGTCTCTAACCATCATCATTGGCACCAACAAAAGTCTCTAAGAACGACTGGTTCAAATGTTCTAGAATAAGCACCAAATAAATTAAACTAAAAAGTTTTCCAGGGATTTGAGTCTAAAAATATTAAAATAATAAAATTTCTAAGTTCTGCATACTGCCTTCTGCCTGAGACCAAGTGACAACAACCACTAACAAATTTTGGCTCAGTATCAAACTGCCATTAGTATACTACCTTCTTAAATACTCCACTCCACCAAAAAAAAAAAAAAAAAGATGAAAACCAGGTATGGTCAAAGGTTAACAGTGCTCTAAAGCAATGGGCAGCCAGGTGCACCATATCTATATATCCATCTATTACATTCCCTTATTGAAACATCAATAATGATCAGAGTTATTGCTAATGGCAAAAACATACAGCAAAGCACATTAGTAAATTAATGAAGATAGGAATGTTAAGAAAAAGAAAAGAAACTAATATTAGGATCCATAATCTTCTATTCTTATAATTAATTATAAAATGTTAAATGACAATGTGGTAAACAGCTAACAGACTGAAATTTTTAGAAGTAGTAGGCCATACCAGATATTATGGTTCACAGATAATTTTTATAAGGAAAAGGAAAATATTATGCAAACAGATGCTCCAGGTATGTAGTTCATATTAAACAAAGTGCCATTCTGTACACTATATCTACTTGTCACCTATCAATTACCTTGTTATCTGACATTTCACATTTACAACAATAGTAAAATATCTACTGACTATTTTGCACATTAACAATGGACATCTAGGAGTCATGAACACCAAGGTACAAGGCAAGAGTAACACTGGGTGTGATCATTAAGGTTGTATATTAACTTGTCTAAGCCATGAATCTCAGTGGTTTGGCCACAAAGTAATGAAGTAGTCATCCTCTATTTTGCAATCTAATATAGTCAACCACCATTTTTATATAATGACCTGGTCTTTGGAATCTAATCATGTTGATAAGTGAGAAGAGGGTGTATTATGAACATAATACACAATATGTTTTGATTATCTTTTGTTTGACCAGAAAAGAAGTAGATCTTTTATTGCTTCCCCTTCCATAAGAAAGTAAGTAACACAATCATCACAAAATCTGAAAAGCTAATCCTTATCCACTAAAACAAAGGTTCCTAGATGGAAATGCTAAGTTATTTCACGAGATTTTCATTTTAGCTCTAGATAATATACACGGCAAAACATGACTTGCCTCCCATTCCAGGATTTCTGGCTTTGAACAAAACGAATTTTTGCAGTAATTGCATTTCAACTGAATATCACTCGGAGCCGCAAACTGGCCATTTGGAGATGACTGCATACTGAGAGCCTAAAACAAAGAACAAAATATGCTGAGCCTGGGATGTATTTTTAAATTATTTGTGACTATTATAAAATAGCTACTATATCTAGAAAGTAGTATGTATCTTGCTTAAATATTTTCTCAGTACATAAAATTTATTTCTGAATTTTGTCTTGAAAAATTATACTAGTAAAAAGGATTTAAATTAACACATTAATTATGTTATATTAAATACTGAAGTTTACAAAATTGAAATTCAATGTATTTTTACTACAGTGTAGTTATTATTTTTTATAATAACAAAACATACAAGAGAAAAATCATACAGTTAAATTATAATTTTTTGACTCCACAAGAAAGTATAAACAAATTAATAGCAAGGTTCATTATACAAGCTCTTAACAAGTAAGTTTTTTTTCCTTTTATTTTTTAAATAAAACAAAAACAAAAGTAGCTCCTAGTGATCTTTCCAATGTAGCAAACCATTTATTATTTATTAATGATTTGTTCAACACAAATCATCCTCATTCTTTTCATTTCAACACAACAGTGAAATAAGGCAACAACTTTTAAAAATTGATCACTTCCTAAACAAAATTAAGGGAGAAATACTGATTTCATTAAACAGATTTACAGGTTGATATTTATGCCAAGAATTTATTTTCAGTTTCATTACATTCTTTTAAAAAATAGAAATAATCTACAGACTAGAATAGGAAATGAAACAAAAGTTTCATTCTAATATTTAACATGAGTGGTAAGTACGATATTTAATTATCATTCTTTAAACCATATTAAACATACACACTACATATAATCTTCTCAATGTATGAAATAGTTAAGAAAAAAAATTTTTTCAAGGTGCAGTAAAGGGAAAATCCATTTCCAAAACCTCTGCAAACACTATCCTATTAAAAAAAAACTTGTGAAAAAATAAAACACAGATTTAAGATAGTATCAGATGAATAACTTTCTAAAATAAAATCCTGCAACGTTATACCCTTAGTTTCCAAAATGATGAACCCCATTAACGTTTATTATTATTTTAAAACAAATGGAATACTATCTTAATATCCTACTTTTAAAGAGAAAAATGTCTAATGAAGATTTGAAGTTCAAGATAACTAAAATAAACAGAAAGAAGAATAGCTGTTTTCTTCCCCCTCCTAACTTTATGTTATTTACTTGCAGAGTTAATGAGTAATGAGGCTGGCTGTGGGCTTATCTGGATGTATTATTTAAAATTAAGAGCCTAAATCAGTATTTTAGAAAACAATATGTGTGTGTGTGTGTGCGTGTGTATGACCGTGCTTATTGTTGTTGTTGTTGTTAAGTGCCGTCGAGTTGTTTCCGACTCATAGCGACCCCATGCACAGCAGAACAAAACACTGCCCGATCCCGCGCCAGCCCCACAATCCATGCTATACTCGAGCCCATCATCGCAGCCACTGTATCAATCCATCTCCCTGAAGGCCTCCCCCTCTTTCGTCGACCCTCCACCCTACCAAGCATGACATCCTTCTCCAGGGAATGGTCCCTTCTGACAACATGACCAAAATAGGTGAGACGAAGTCTGGCCATTCTTGCTTCCAAGGAGCATTCTGGCTGCACTTCCTCCAGGACAGATCTGTTAGTTCTTTTAGCAGTACACGGTAATTTCAGCATTCTTCGCCAGCACCACAACTCAAAAGCATCAACTCTTCTTCGGTCTTCCCTATTCATTGTCCAGCTCTCACATGCCTATCAGGCGATTGGAAATATCATGGCTTGTGTCAGGCGCACCTTAGTCCTCAAGGAGATATCCTTGCTCCTCAGCACTTGAAACAGTACCTTCGCAGTTGACTTCCCCAATGCTACACGTCGTCTAATGTCCTGACTGCTGCTTCCGTTGGCATCGATTGTAGAACCAAGCAACGTGAATTCCTTGACAACCTCAATCTTCTCTCCATTTATTGTGATGCTGCTCATTGGTCCAGTTGTGAGGATTTTTGTTTTCTTTATATTGAGATGTAATCCATACTGCAGACTGTATTCTTCAACCTTCATCAGTAGGTGCCTTAAGTCATCCTCACTTTCAGCAAGCAAAGTTGTATCGTCTGCATATCTCAGGTTGTTAATGATTCTTCCTCCAATCCTGATACCACGTTTTTCTTCATATAGTCCAGCTTCTCGGATGACCGTGCTTAACTGCTACCAAATGTCAATGGTTTAAACCCACTAGCCAGAAAAGATCTGGTGATCTATCTGCTCCTATAAAGATTATAGCCAACAAAACCCTATGGGGCAATTCTACTCTGTCCTAAAGGACTGCTAAGTATGAATCAACTCAATGGCACACAACAATGATTCTGTGAATGGTCTCATCAAGTCATGGGCAATACAAGTTTCCAGTAAATGAAACAAATCACTAAAACATTTTCAATTAACATTTCAGTTGACCCAACAACATCAAAAAAGGAATAAAGGTTCAAGATCTGATAAGCAGATGCCAAAGATACCATATCTTTCCCTTTACATTATCATTATCCTTTAATTTCTACATATGAAAAGCCAACAAGTGAGAAACAACTCTATTCTACTGTAAAGATCTATCAATGGCCAAAATTCCAACTTCCAAAGTAAAAGTTTAGTCTTGAATGTGATTATCACCTAAGTTCACTCCAGGATAAAACTACTAAAAACAACATTATTGGCCTGGTTGAACTAAAAACTGTCTTGATTTAAGTGGTACTAAGTGCTATGATAACTATTATAACATATAATACAGTCCTTGGAACACAATAGAATTTTTGGATGAATTAATTCAAGAACCACGGCTTTATGCAATAGTTTGAACCTTTGGTATTGTAGTGAATTTTTACACAGAGCAAGGAACCCTTCTCCTTATCACCTAACTAATGCTGAAATGCCTTCGAACTATTACCTCCCAGTAGTCAAACTGGTTAAGTGTGTGAACAATTCCAGCTATATTACTCTCATATTCAAACTTTAGAGAACTACGTCAGAAAGTACTTGTCTACAATTTACCGAAATGAAAAATGTTGCCCTAAAACTAATTCTCACTAGTTCTATACAAAATTAAGAACAAATTTAATTTGATTTTACATGACAAATTTCTTGTCTTTGAAGAAAGCATTTATGCTTTTCTTCTCCATGCTAAATAGGTCCTCCCCTTCATCCATTTATTAGAAAGTAGAGTTCCTCTTAAAATTCATATTTTATTTTAAATCTATTTACTAAGAAAATACTACACATCAGGCCCTAAGCTTAACTGTACTTAACATTTATTTTTCTTTCAAACTTTATCATAAATAAAAATTTACAAGTCAATGTGATTATCCATGCTAAAGCAGCAGCTAGTACAAATATGTCTTCCATGACACTATTATTAATCTCCATCCTACAATTGCACCCTCAAAAAAGTAGGTAAAAATTAAAAGACTGAACAAAGATATATCTTATTACACTATTTGTGTTCTGTTTGTATTTTACTGGGGAAAGCATGCAAAATAAGTAACAAACCTGAAACTTAGCCACACAACTGGAATTGCAAAAGTTATACAGTTTTCCATCAGGCATTGTGGCTTGGTATTGAGGTAAAGAGTTTCGCTTACAAAAATGGCAAATAATTCCCAAACCTAGGAGAGAAAAAGTACATATCTGATTTACTTATTTAGTAATGGAAATTAAAAACAAAAACTCATAAATTTGTTTTAATGGAAACTATTCTTTTATTAATTTCTAAGACTACTTTCATTTTAAAAAACACCAGCATTTAAGAGAATAGTTTTCTATTATGTGTCTAAAAAAATGCATCAAATTTCAAATCATGATTGGAATGAACAATTTTAGCTGAGAACATATATATGGGGAGAATTTCACAAAAACTTTAACAATTTAAAATAAATATGGAATGGTATCCAAGTAAGAAACTAGTTTGATTTACTTAAAAAAAATTTTTAGTATAATAAAAAATAAAAGCACTTGAAAACGAGCATAAAAACAGAGATAAGAGTAGGTATTTATATAAAAAATTAATCATGTTATTGTTGTTAACGTTCCAAACAACTGAAACTTACTTTGTGATTTTGCGTATTTTGTCTTGTGACTGTTCATGCAAGCAGTAGAACAATATGGCTCCATATATCCATTAGGACCTATGCACTGAGTCATATCGAAAAACCTGCACTGTGTTCGGCAGCCAGTACAAGTAGTCAGTTTTCCGTATTTCTAAAATATGAAATATAATTAAAAAAGCGACAATTAAAATAATTTTATTTTTCATTACATCTTTTGCCTCTGCAAAATAATCCTCTTAATCTATTAAAACAACTTCTAAAGGTTTATAATAGAGGCAGAGGTCTTAATATAGATGCAAACTATTGAGTAACTACTGGTAAGTTAGCATCACACAAAGTCTCATCAGGTTAAGTCTCCTTCAAAATTGTAATATTTTTCTTTATTAATTCAATTTAACAGCATGCCTAAGTATAGATAAGTAAAAATTGAAAACCAAGGAATGGCATGTTTTCTGTTTACAATGAGGACACATTCCTTTGCCAACTGACATTAGAAACTGAATGGAACTACAGAATATTCTAATATATACCTAGAAATCAAATGACTAGTACTTCAAAAGAATAACTTCAAAATGTTAAATATGGACTTACTCCATTGAGCTGTTATGTTCCAAACACCTTGAGAATTTAACACTCATTTCCCAACTATTTACTACATATTTAAATGTCTCATTCAAAATGATTTTTGGCTATTAACTAAAGTTAATAATCAATAGACAATATCAAAAGTTAATTCTTCTGCCAAGGTTGAATATTTGCCCACACTGAGGTTATTCAAAGATATGAAATCAGGAATATAAAATCCAGAGAAGGTACTTGAAAAATTCTAGAACAAAGGCAGTATCACTGAAATACATACACTTAAAAGATGTAATTCAGATGAACTGATGTGTTTGTATTAAAAAACTGAGACACAATTAGCAATAAAACCTAAGAAGAAGCAAGCTTTTAAGTGGAACTTGTATTTTAGTCTCTCTGGTTAGAGTTCCATTATCCACGTTAAGTTAAATATCACATATCTTGTTGCAAAATAATTATATTCATCTTTCCCATCTGATGTTCAGATTATTTTACTCATCTTTACACTACAGAGCATCTAGCATAATATGAAGATAAGAAAGCGTCAAAATGTTCCAGGGATAAATGAAAAATAGATACCTAAACAGATGACAAATAATCAAAAAGGAAGGAACACATAAAATGGACAACCTACATGAAAACATTTCATGAACATCACAAGATCTCAGAAAATGAGAATAAAAAAATCAGAGGTAAAAACAACCACCAAAACAAACCAACATTTTAAAAAAAGAAGAAAAAACTTTCTCAGCATACAACAAATATAACAGGTATGAGAAAACACAGGTATATAGGTGCCAGGACTCTATGTTATATTCATCATGATAGCCATTTAAAAACAAACAAAAATTCAGTGCTATCTATACCCTCATTTGCTCAAATATCACCTAAAAGCAACTCTAAATTTTACTTTTCAAGTTAAAATCAATTCATTCTTCAATCTGATAGGCACCACCACCACCCCTTAAAAAAAAAATGCTTAAAGCAAAGGAAAGTTAACAGCAGGGGCAAAAGGGGGAAAGGGAGGATAGAAGATGGGGAATTATTGCTTAAGGGTTACTGAGTTTCTGTTTGGGATGATGAAAAACTTTTAGGAATGGATAGTGATAGCTATATGACACAGCGAGTATAAATAATGTCACTACTTTATATATTTAATAATGATGAAAAGGTTAATTTTTTGTTATAATTATATATTTTAACCACAGAAATAAATAAATAAATGTTATTAAGATATAAAACTGGCTGCAAACTAACTTCAAACTATGCCTCTACCAAAGTTACAAGGGCAACAGAAACCAATACCATGTTTTATGTCCAGAATGACATGTTTTCCTGAGGTCTATTTGATAACTTAAATTTTTATATTGAAAGAGGACAAAAGAAAACAAACCAATTAAATAATGAAAGATAAAACATTTAAACCTGGTACCACACTATAAATTAGAAATACTAAGAAACTATCTAGACACCAGCCACTGTGTTACAGAATTACAGAGAGAAAAATGAAACTCGCATTAGATACACATAGGAGGACTCTGTATGTTGTGTTGTTAGGTATCATCCAGTTGGTTCTGCCTCACTACAAGCCTATGTACAACAGAAGAAAACACTTCTCAATTGTGTGCCGTCCTTACAATTGTTGCTGTGTTCAAGGCCACTGTTGTAGACACCATATCAATCTATCTCATTGAGTGTCTTCCTCTTTTTTGCTGACACTTCACCTTACCAAGCATATCCTTCCTCCAGTGACTGGTCCCTCCTGTTGACACTCTACATGTAGCTACAGAGAATTCTTTTACTGATATAAATGAAGTCCAACCCAGGCCGTTTCTTCTTAGATGAGTTGGTTTTCTCTTTTTAAACTTAGTGGGAACATTCTTCAAGTTGACCGAGTTATTATTCCCTCACTTGCATTTGTGATCTTGACACTGTCTGATCTGAACAGTTAAATAAATAACTAATTTAAGATGTGTCAACCAAACATACACAAGCTGAATTAGGTCAAGTAAACTAGGAGCTAATAAGCAACTGGTCCACCCTGACCAACACTTATCTGAAGAGAATAACAAAGTGCTATCAAAAATACAGAATTATTAATATTGACAATGTTTCAGTACTGCCTCTTTTATCACTACCACTCCGTCAGAAAAATGAACCATTTAAAGAAGAAACATCAAAAAGGAAATAAAGTTTGCTCTGTGTATCCATGTGTGTTTGTGTGTGCGTGCATGCGTGCATGCAGTTTCTTTGTCTACAGTACTGTGCTTCCCTAATGCTAGTTGTCCTGGCCTCCTTGAATTCCAATCTCTGTTAAATGTTAATGAATAATATTTAAATTTTATACAGACTTTCCAAATGTCCTATAAATATGCACTAAGTGATTAAAGAAAGAAAATGGTATAGTGGAACTAATTCAGAATCAAAATACTTCCTTTTCAAGCATGGAAAAAAATAAACTTACATAAACCTTCAGTGAGAAAGAATGAGGTACAACTGCAACAAGACACTGGTAGGGAAAAGGGTAAATATAATAGGGAGTTTATGGCAAAGTGGCTCATTTTCAGTTTATTCCTTTAAAATAAAAAAAAGGTGACATTTAAATTTTAACCAATTCAGCATAAATATAAAAATTAACCATCATGTGATTTAAAAACTTCCCTCTAATTTTTCCTTTTACATATAAGTCATACATTTATTTCATTTGGTAAGTTTTTACCAAGCCAATGGGCCACATGAAAAGCTTCTTAAGGGAACAGTTTGATGAAATTTTTTGCTGAAAATGTAAGAAATAGAGCATCAAAAAATAATCTACACATAACACACTTCCTAGTCACATTCTGATTCAACTTAAAGCAGATATCCTACACTTAGGTCCATGGCACTGCAGAGGAAAAAGTATTTGTATTTACAAATACCTAACTGCAATACAGGAGCTCTGGTGGCCCAGTGCCTAAGGCATTTGACTGCTAACCAGAAGGCTGGTGGTTCAAACCCAACTGCCACTCCTTGGAAGGAAGGCTGGATAACCTACTTCCATAGAGAGACAGTACTGTCTTTCTTTTTGAATGGAGACAACTAGATTTAGTAGAACTTTTGACTGTCACAAATTTCATATTTTTTATATCAGAGTTGTTGCAGATAACCTCAATGTATCATTTATGCTCAACATTACTTCAAAATTATAGTTATTACAAACTGTTATCTTATTATTTAACACACTAATAAGGAAAAATTTCAAATTAAAATAAAACTTTTGGTAACTTTATTTTTATATAATTGTTTCTCTTCACAATCACAATGATGGGTCTGTCCATATTACCAAAGGAGTCCAAAACACAACAGTTAAGGACCCTAATTAAAGGAAATGATGATAAAACCTCAATATTGATATGCTATTGTGCTAATTTTTACATTAAACATTAAGCGATAAAGTCAAGTAAAAATTACTTCAATTGTTTAATAAAAATATCCTCAAATTATCTCATGTACAAGATGTCTATACACAGTAAAAAGGTCTGAAAACTTACTTTTGTTATTATATAATTTATAATTTTTCTTTTAATACACATATTGATTTTATAATCTTCTAAAATTAATAATGGATGCTAAAACTAGAAAAGTTTCCTGAGCAACAGGATATTTATATAGTATCAAATATATCCCCCTAAAAAATTTTACCCAGGAGAAATTAGACAGACACCAACTTAGCCAAGTGATCCAAGTTAACTTACAGTAGTGTAAAGTAATAGTTATCATGGTACCAAGATATGATGGACCAAGGACACAATATCACTTATGATGTATTCATGCCAAAAAATGCATGATTCCAATCTAACTCTGAAGAAATATCAGATAAACCCAAAATGAGAGACATTCCACAAAAAACAAATGGCTTGTAATATTTTTAAAAAATAAAATAAGAGGCAAAGTCATGGAGAGACAGGACTTCTGATAGGAGCCATGCCAAAATAACAGGGACATTTCCACCTTTAACAACTAGAAAAGGGAGCACACATTAGACAACATCAATAAAAGCCTGTACACCTAAGGGAGGGAAACAAATGAAGTGAGCTCTAGGATGGCCCCAGATTTCCAGGCCACAACATATGGCAAGGGATCCCAAATAGGGTCTAGTAGTTTCTCTCAGTTGAGGAGACAAGAGATTGGAATTCAGTGAAGCCAGGACAGCTAGATTTAGGGAAGCAAAGTACTACAGGTGAAGAAACTAAACACACACACACACACACACAGAGAGAGAGAGAGAGAGAGAGAGAGAGAGAGAGAAAGCTATGGGGATCTGAATGGTAGTGAAAAAATAAAACAAAACCAACTGCCATCAAGTCTATTCCAACTCGTAGTGGCCTCATTTGTGCAAAGTAGAACTATATATGCTCCATAGGCTTTAAAGGCTGTGACCTTTCAGAAGCAGATTGCCAAGCTTTTCTTCTGAGGTGCCTCTGGGTAGGTTTAAGCCACCAAATGTTTAGTTGCTAGTCAAGCACTGTTTGTGCCACCCAGGAACTCAAGAGCCTTTGGCTGAGAAGTTGTGTGTGTGTGTGTGTGTGTGTGTGTGTGTAAGAGGAAACCTCTAGATGCCAGAGGAAAAAACATAAAACTATAGGAAAGTTAACAATTCTCCCAAGGCACATAGAGAGCTAGAAATTAGTTCGTGTTCCCACTTGTGAAAGTGGCAAAGGCCCTGTAATACAGAGCATCAGTACCCAGAAGGTATCACTATAGTAGGAGGAATAAATTGTTGTTAGTTACTATGGAGTTGGCTTTGATTCCTGGTGACTTGATATATAACAGAACGAAAAGGTTGCCCCATTCTGTGCTGTTTTCATGATCCTTGGTATGCTCGAGCCCCTTGTTGTGGCTAATGTGTCAATCCACCTCATGGAGGTTTCCTTCCTTTTTACTGGCCCTCTACTTTACCAAACATGTTGTCCGTTTCTAGTGATTAGTCTTTCCTGCTGATGTGTTCAAAGTAAGCAAGTAGTAACCTCAGCACTCTCACTGCTAAGGAACATTCTGGTTGTACTGCTTCTAAGACTGATTATGTTCATTCAGTCCCCTGTAGTTCCTTTTCCTCTCCTGCACATTTCCTGCCTGTTTAACTCACATCAGAAACATGAAGGACAACAAGCAGATGATGGGGCAGAACCTCAGAAGGTTTGCCTGATCTAGCTGGTAGGTTGCAGCTGTACTTGAGCCTGAAACAAACTGCATGCCAATCTCCGCTCAAGTTCTGATTCTCCTTACTCAACCCCTGTGCCTATGGACACTCAGACAGTGCACCCAATGAGGTTGGTTGCAACCCAGGGACTATAAGGGTGGTGCCTAAAGGGATGAGGGAAGGGGTCAAACGTGGGGGCTGGAGGAGTGGGACTATCTGTGTTTAATCTTCATGATGGGAGATCTAAGCGACCAAGTCAAAGAGGATGATATAGAGTGGCCAACCTGGATATGAAAACCATTTGATTTTACACCTCTGTTTTTTGTGTCATGAAGGAAGTATCTACATATCTTAAATTTTAACTTCTTCAGTACAATAAATTCACTGAACATCAAAAACAACAACAAAACAAACAACACGCTCATTAGGGAAATGTGCACCAAAATCACAATGAGATACCAATTTACACTCACTGCCAGTTGCCTTCATGGAGTCCCTGGCTAGCACACACAGTTAAGTGCCAAAAAGTGGGCAGCTTGAATCCACCCAGAGATACCTCAAAAGAAAGGTTTGTTGATCTACTTCCAAAAGATCACAGCCTCTGAAAACCCTATGGAGCACAGTTCTACTCTGACACACATGGTGTCCCCATCAACTGGAATCGACCACACTAACAGTTATTCTTTTGAACCAGATGTCCTTGAGTTTTGATTCAACTCATGGCAATTCCATGTGTGTCACAGTAGAACTGTATTCTATAGCTGTCAATGGCTGCCATTTTGGGGAGTAAATCACCAGGCCTTTCTTCTGACTGAAATCTTGAACCTTTCCATTAACAGCCCAGCATGTTAAGTGCACCACACAGGGTCTTCTCACACCCAGCAAAATGACTATTATCAGAAAAATGGAAAATTAAGTGCTGGTGAGGATAACGAAAAACTGAAACCTTTGTACATTGCTAAAGGGATTATAAAATTGTGTATCTGTTGTGGAAAACAGTTCAGCAGTTTTTCAAAAAGTTAAACATAGGACTACCATATGACCCAGCAATTCTACTGCTACATATAACCCAAAATATTGAAAGACTCAAACAGATACTAGTACAACAATGTTCACTGCAACATTATTCACAACAGTGAAGGGTAAAAACAATCCAAGAGTCCATCAACAAATGCATGGATAAACAAAACATGGTACACACATTCAGTGGACTATTATTCAGCTATAAAGAGAAATAAAAGTCTGATATATGCTACAACATGGATGAACTTTGAAAACAGTATGCTGAGTAAAGTAAGCCAGACATAGAGAGACAAATTTTCTATGTTCCCACTTACATGAAAAGTTTATTAGTGGTTCCAGAAGCTGAGGAGAGGAGAGAATAGGAATCATTGCTGAAGGGGAACTGAGTTTCTGTTTGGGGTTACATTAAGCTCTTTGAAATGAATAGCGGTAATGGAAGTACCACAAAGAGAATATGACTATTACTTAAAAATAATGAAGGTAGCAAAATTTTTGTTACATGTATTTTGCCATAATAAATTTCCTTTTTAAAAGAGCCTTTTATGTCTGCCATCCTACTGTGTACTGAGCATCAAAAAAAAAAAAAAAAAATCTTAAAAAATAGTTTTCTAAGAACATAAATACTTGAAGACAAATAAATGTATGTATCACTAAAAAATGCTTATATGTAAAAGTTAGAAAGTTTGTCTATGTCTTAGAGATAAAACTAAATAAAGAAAACTTTCAATCTCACATATTTTTAGTTCATAAATTTTAATATACTTAAAAATGTAGAGGATGTTTCAGATACATAATAAAGATTGCACCAGTGCTTGAAAATGTCGGGACTTTAATTAATCCTTGCCACATTCCTGCTTACCTCAGGCGGCATTAAGAAAGAGTCCTGCATGTGATCTCGAACCTCTTTCAAGAAGCTTGGATGGCTACCTACCTAAAAAAGATTAGAAAACAGACTTTATAGGACATCTACAGAAAGATTGCTAGATAGAAAGGTAAGCAAGCAATCTACAAAAGCTAATTCTCAATTTTGCCTGCTTCATGACCTACAAACTTTAAATATGTGGCACTTTCATTACAACCTCTTAAAATGTCAGTCTTCCCTGTCCCTACCATTTTTGCTCAATTTACAGAAGAATTATCAAATAATTTTAATTACCTAGGAAAAAATGATTTAATGATAGCAATGATAGAATAATGGGGCAAGGAGTTAAAAAAAGTTTCAGTTTCAAGCCCTAATTCAGTCCTGAAAAAAAACACTTATTTCTCTAAGATGATCTAGCATTCTAAGATCTGGTTAAAGTCTAAAACTTATCGCCATCAAGTTGATGCCGACTCATAGCAACTTCAACTTCAACTTCATATGACAGAGTAGAACTGCCTCTCACCACAGGGTTTACCTTCACGGAAGCAAACTGCTTCTAAGGAAACAAACTGCCTCATGTGTCAAGTGGGTACAAATTGCCAACCTTTTGGTCAGCAGCCAAATATTTTTAACCACTGCTCCGCTAGAGCTCCTTCACTTAAGTCTAATAAAATCTCAACGCATTCTAAATTAAATCATTTGGAGATTACCATCATCTGCAAAATGGGCAGTTGTCAAAGAAACTTTTTTTAAAGCACCTACAATAGCTTCCAAGGAGCCCTGGTGGCACAACATTTAAGCACTTGGCTGTTATCTGGAAGGTTAACAGTTCGAACCCACCCAGAGGCTTCACAGAAGAACGACATGGTGATCTGCTACCATAAAGATACACAGCCTAGAAAACAGTATGGGGCAGTTCTTCTCTGTCATTTGGGGTCCCTCTGAGTTGGGACTGACTCAAAAGTACCCAACAACAAGACAGCTTCCAGCACATAATACAAATTTAAATCCTTGCTTCTTCCTTAAAGAAAATTTCAAAAGACATATTTCTTCATTCCCATTAAAATAAAAACACTACGCTGAAAAGTTAACAACTGAACAACAAATGTTAAACATTGTACAGTCTCCATTGCCAGCACCTCGTTTATTAATTACTCTAGAAACTAATTGAGAAATAAGAACAGAGATAAACAACAAGGATAGCCCAACTCATATGTTAGAGACAAGGGTCAAAAGACAGAATAAAAACAAAATCAAGACATTATCACCATATAATTTCAGTTTCCAGGTGGCACAAAAAGACACTGATTATAGCATCTAGCTTAATGGTCAACAAACATGGCTAACCTTACCCCTTTATCAGAAAATACTTATGTATGCACTCCTCACCTGTTTATTATCTTGAGAAATGGAAGATGAAACATTATTTTAAAATAATTTTTTATGTAATGATAATACAAACAATATGTTTTAAAAGCCACTATAGTGGAATCATTTCTTTAAATACTGGCATAAACTAATTTAAAATACATTTAACATGAACAGTCTAAGTTTAATTTATTTTGCTACGTAGTCTTAACAGATGTCTTAGTAGAAGAAGATTCTTCACAAAGATTCACTGATTCAAAGGGTAAGTAAAAAGTTTTCTATACTCAAAAAAGATACTCCTATTTTTCTATCTTATTTACAACTATTAAAAGGGTTTTTTATTTTTAATCTAACTAGTAAATTTCCATCTCTCTCTAGTATCAATCAGTTGTTCTTACAAACTATTAAGAAGGCATTTCATTTTTATTCTTTTCACCAAATGGGTTCAAAATTAATGAGATTCTTCATTTGGTCAAATATAAAACAGGTTAGAAAACAGTTCCTAACTTTTATAATAAAATAATATGATGAAAAATTTTCCAAACATTCTTCTCAAAATGCTTTTCTAATAACGTAAGTTTCTTTGAATGAACACAATGTTTCACACTGTTATTGTTGTTGTTATGTGCCATCCAGTTGGACCTGACTCATAGCAACCCCTCCTTGGGTTTCCGAAGCAATATCACTACGGAAGTAGATTGTCCAACCTTCCTTCCGAGGAGTGGCTGGTGGGTTCGAACCGCCAGCTGTCTGGTTGGCAGTCAAGTGCCTTAGGTACTACACTACCAGAGCTCCTTTCACACTGTTAGTAAGTCACATTTACCTTTACGTGACAACACACTAATTTTTCCTAAATATCGCTAGGTAAGTGTGTGTCACAATATAAGGTCAGCCAATTTAGTACACATTCTCTTGTATAAGAAAATGTCTGTTTATTACTTAAGTATTACTTCTCTT
The DNA here is from genome assembly GCF_000298275.1 of Orycteropus afer afer. NCBI lineage: Eukaryota > Metazoa > Chordata > Mammalia > Tubulidentata > Orycteropodidae > Orycteropus > Orycteropus afer. The sequence continues at coordinate 1,212,109 of NW_006922215.1, read as the reverse complement.
TCAAAACCTCTAAGAAAACCAGTAATAAATAAAGATTTTCATGGTCACAACCCCTTTCATTAGTAAACACTCTTTCATAATTCGAATGGTCTTCCTTTCACAAACTTAACCATGTAGATGATAACATGTTACGATAAAAAAAAAAAAAAGAGAGGAATGGTATGTATTAAAAAATTGTAAGAAGACAGAAAGGTGAAGAGAAGAAAGCAGAGGAGCCTAGGGACATTAAGAGCCAAGGAATGATACAGTGGTCTCCCTGGGTTTTCTTTTTGTCTCAGATATCCTTAAGAGTTGAAGAAGCAACCCAGAAACATCAATGACCCCAGACCAAAACAGCTTCAGCAAAGACTGTTCTCTCAAGCAAAAGGACCAGGAAACGGGTAAAAGCAAATTAAAACCACAACTACATACCCACTAGAATAACTTAAAAAAAAAAAACAACCAATGACAATACTAAATGCTGGCAAAGATGAGGAATAACTCATACACTGCTGGGGGGGAATACTAAACATACAACTACCATAGTGACCCAATAATATGGTGGATACTTATGCCAAAGAAGTGAAACCTTACATTCACATGAATATTACTATCACCTTAATTGTATAAGCTAAAAAACAGAAAAAGCCCAGACATCCCTAAATTGTTAAACTGTGGTACATACACAACATTAAAATGTTACCAATAGAAAGGAACAAGCTACTCATGCATACAACAACTTCGATAACTTGCCAGACAATTATGCAAAGTGGAAAAAAAAGCCAATCCCAAAAGGTTATAGATTGTATGATTCTATTTACGTAACATTCTTGAAATGATAAAATTACAGATTTGGAAAAAAAGATTAGTCATCAAGGACTAACAGGAAGTGGAGGAAGGCTATAGGGTAGTGGAGGTGGCTTTAAAAGAACAACATGACGATCTTTATGATGGAAACATTACGTATCTTGACTCTACCAATATCAAGATCCTGATTGTAACATTATACTATAGTTTTACAGGATGTTATCACTGGAGGAAACTGGGAAAAGGGCACACGTGATCTGTCTATACATTCCTTACAACTGCATATTATCTCAAAAAAAAAAAAGTTTATTTTAAATAAACATAAATTAACAAGTTCTTCCCCAAATGAATACCATGGAAATCCTTGACAGTTATCTAATTATTAAAAGAAAAAAACAGTATTATGACCTATCTTTATATAAATAAATGACCATCCCTTTCTACTCCAACCTACTTCTCTTTGTGAAGGATTATAGAGCAAAATATGGTTATTAAATTATCAAATCTCTGATGTGTCTGGCTAGACATGAGAAGAGGAATAGGGATTTAATTGTGATATCAAGTTAATACAAAAAATCTCATGAATTAAACATGTTAATAAAATTAGCTAGTTAAATTATTTAAGCAAACAAACAAAAAACAAATTCACCATCGAGTCCATTCCGACTCATAGTGACACCCACTGGGCTTCTGAGGTAGTATAGCTTTACGGAAGTAGATTGTCCCATCTTCCTTCCGCAGAGTGGCTGGTGGGTTTGAACTGCCAACCTTCTGGTTAGCAGTCAAATGCTGTAAGCACAGCAGCACCAGAGCTCCTTATTTAAACAAAGCACTTCTTAAATTTTAAAGCACTTCTTAATATTTTTGTAAGAACAGAAACCAAACCAAAGCAACCAAAAAAATACCAAACCAGTTGCCATCAAATTAATTCCAACTCATGGTGATACAATGTGTTAGAGAGGAGAACTGAGCTCCACATGGTTTTCAAGGCTGTGACCTTTCAGGAGGAGATCACCAGGTATTTCTTTAGAGGTGCTTCTGGGTGGAGTGCTTAACCATTTGTGCTACCCTAGAAGTCAATACAACATAAGGCAGCAGAATTAGGAATTGATATCTTCATTTCAGAGCGTCCAGTAAGTAGATAATAGCCTAAGTTTGTAAAGAAGAACAAAGGCAGGAGCAGAGTAAGTGGTTTATTTAGGAAGGAAGAAGAAATTTAATTTGGGGTAACGTAGATGATGCTAGCTAATAGGCATGTATTTCTCTTTAAATGTAAGAGCCTAAGGAAGCGGTTCTTAACTAGAGACAGTATAGAAAGGTGAAAGGGCCCAACATCAAAAGATAGAAAACAAGTTCTAATACTAGTTTATTCACCTAGGATTCTGCTATTAAAACCAGTTTGGTGATCTTAGGTAAAATATTCTAAGTCAACAATTTTATAGCTGATGAGAATACTACTTGTACTGTTAGGAATTTTAAACATCATAATAATGTTCAATAATGAGTTTCTATAAAATAGTATCAAATTATAGTATTTTGTGTTTAAATATAATTGTTACATTTTAGATCTTTTCCCTAAGCTCTAGACCAAAAACTACGACCATTGAGTCGGTTCTGACCCCTGGCGAACCCCATCGAGTTTCTAAGGCTGTAAATATTCAAAGAAGTATATTGCCTCATTTTTCTCTCATGGAGCAGCTAGTGGGTTCTAACCACCTACTTTCTAGTTAGCAGCTCAATGCCTTAACCACAGCACCACCAGACCTCCTTCAAGCTCAAGACTAATATATCTTAAATATTAATTATGATTTAACTCTGTAATTCAATGTTGTTGTTGTTTAGTCCATCAAGTAGATTCTGACTCACAGCTACCCCACATGACAAAGAACTGCCCAACAGGATCTGTTAAGCTTTAATGTTTATGGAAACAGCCTGAGGAGAGGCTACGTAGGTTCGAACCACCAATCATTTGGTTAGCAGCTGAGCGAATAACCACTGCACCACAAGGGCTCCTTTATACCTCAATACAGAGCTCTGGTAGCATAGTGCCTAAGGCACTTGACTGCTCACCAGAAGGCTGGCGGTTCAAACCCACCAGCCACTCCTCGGAAGGAAGGTTGGGCAATCCTACTTCCGTAGTGATACTGCCTCAGAAACCCAAGGAGGGGTCGCTATGAGTCGGGGCCGACTCGACGGCAAACAGCAACAACAACAACAATAATCCAGGAAATGTGCCCTGTGAGGCTATGATTTGTAAAGTGAATTATAATCACTTTTGAAAGTTAAATTTAACTTTAGAAGAATATAAAAATCACAGAAGATTTTAGACTCACTGTTTTAAGACAATCACATTTCTATAAGGATTTGGTAATTACAGCCAAAATGACTGAGATAATTCAAGAAAGTTCAATCATTTGGTTTCTACTCTACTTCCACTTAAGAGTATTGGCTTAGTTTTAACTTATCTACAATAAAAATGCCAATTGTTTGAATCATTACAAGAAAAAAAGTCTTTCTTCTATGTATCTATTTATTCAACATTCATTTGACAGCCTATGTCCAAGACACTAACTTAAAAGTACACCACCATAATATAACAAAATACTTTACAAATATTTTGATTTAGGCAGTCAAGGGGTGAGTGGTGGAGGAGATATCTTTGTAATTGAAAATGCACCAAACTTTTTAAATTTGATTTTGCTTACATCACACCTTTTGAGTAAACCATTCCTACCATATTTTGTAATCAACATGCACTTGCTATTCACCATTTTATCTGTAATCAGAAGCAGCCAAATTACAGAAATGAAGAAAATATTAAGAAGTAATTATAAAATTTAAGCAGGACACTTTCCGTTGCAATTCTATAGTAGATGAGAAAAAAAGATATGTCAGAAAAGACACCCTGGAAAAACCAGGAATAACAAACAAACAAATAAATAAAAAAACCCAGAAGAAAGTCAACCCACATCCTAGTTGAACAAAAATGATTACTTTGAAAGAAAAGACTCTATGAAAATGCAGTATAATTTATTATATAATAAAGAAGGGTCTGTTGATAAAAGTGAAAATTTTCCCAAAAAAAGTGGTATGAAATAGGCTAAGAAGAGTGACACGCAATTTGCAGAAAAAGAATTCTAAGTATCTAAGGATACAGGAAAGAGGTTTCAATTGCAATTATTAATAAAAGCAATAGAAAATAAAACTATGGGCATAGAGTGCTAAGAAAATTAGGTGTTAGCCCTCTCAATAATATTTTTTGTTTTTCATGGATTCAACCTGCCAATGATAGTTTAGCAATATACACTACACTATAAACTTTAAAATTCTACATACCCCATGACTGAACAATTATGTGTCTCAAAAATATTCTACCTAATGAAATAATCAAACAAATAAAAAACATTAGTAATAGCACAAATGTCCAACAATTAGTTTAAAAATTTTTTTCAAAAATAACCGTACAGTGGGGACCAGGTTTGCTGGTCCAATAGAGCCTGGTGGAACCGCTGAGACTATGGCCCCTAGCTGCCCTTCAGGTCTGGAATTGAACCCACACCTGTGGTTTC
>NW_006922215.1:1201629-1207449 GCF_000298275.1 Orycteropus afer afer | reverse complement strand
CTGTAAATCTTCACCCAAATCACAATAAAAAGAAAAAGAAAAGAAGAAAATATTTTTTAAAATAACCTTACATTCAAATAATTTTTTAAAAGCTAGTGCTAAAAGTTTAACAATAAAAAGATAAACAATCCAACTGAAAAATGGGCAGAGGTCTTGACAGAAATTTCAAAGAGTGTATTCAAATGGGCAGTAAGCACATTAAAAGATGCTCAATATCCAAAAAGATGTAAACAACCTAGGTGCCCATCAACAGAAGAATGGATAAACAAACTACGGTACATACACACAATGGAATACTATACAACACTAAAGAATAAAACAGAATCTGCAAACTATTGCATAATACGGGTATACTTGGAGGACATTACACTGAGTGAAATAAGTCAATCACAGAAGGACAAATATTATATTAGTCTGTTATTATAAAAAGTCAAGAAAAGGTTTATATATGGAAGGAAATTTTCTTCGTTGGTTACCAGGGGTGAGAAAGGGGGGGAGGGTACACTGTTAGATAGGTAAAGACAAGTATTGATTTGGGTGACGAAAAGGGTAATAATGTACCAAATGTGAGCATTTAACTCAGTGGCACTGAATAAAGAGGAAGACATAGAGAGGTACATGGGAGGCACAGACAACTAAGATGAAACCTTCTATACATACAGTACTGCATTGTTAGTGAAGGCAAACATTGATATACAAGTGGACAGGCCAAACTATTAGGTATTTCTATGCAGAGGGGAGTATGCCCAAGACCACATATAAAGTTGGCAGACAATGTTTCTACAAGTGTATTTGTATGTATTATAAGAATTCCAAGGTATATATAGCAGAACTGACAAGGGATAAGGTTGTAATCACTTCTTGGCAACAGCCAGCTACCCAGAGGGACTGAGCAGTTGGACCTGTGGGCTTGGGACCATAGTCACAGGGGACATCAAGCTCCACTGGCATAATATACTACACAAAAACACTGTTCCACATCCTACTTTGGCGAGCATCGACTGGGCTCTTAAAAGCTTGCAAGCGGCCATCTAGATACAAGGATAGGTCTCTCCTCATCCAGAGCAAAGAAGAATGAAGAAAACCAAGGACGCATGGAAACACTTACTCCAAGCGACTGGTACACCATGTGATCCTCAGCCTATACAACTATGAGACCAGAAGAACTAGATGATGCCTGGCTACCACTGTCAACCAGTCAGTGGGGGATCTATGTAGGAGATCCTGGATGGAGTAGGGTAACAATGTGGAACAAAACTGAAAATCATTAACAAAAAAAGGACCAGGTTTGCTGGTCTGATACAGCCTTATTGAACCACTGAGACTATGGCCCCTAGTTGTCCTTGAGGTCTAGAATTGAACCCACTCCTGTCACTTCCAGCCAAACAAAAGACAAGCATAGGAGCTGAAAACTTATTAACAGTAAGTAGATACAGTCCTTGGACAGATCAATCATCAGAGAAGAGCAGGGCTGTGTATGTACAGGGAGACAGCTCGGGGTGGGGGGGCAGAAGTGCATAGAAGGGAAGGACACAAGGAAAAGCTAACTATGGGGAGGAAACAGGAAGGAAACTGTTACATTGTGGGAAAATTGCAGTCAATGTCCAGAGACAAAGTGTATGTGAACTCCTGTATGGAAAGTGATTTTGCTCTGTAAACTTTCACCAAATCACAGTAAAATTTCTTAAAAAAAAAAAAAAAAAAAGATGCTGAATATCATTAGCCATTGTTGTCATCATAGCAACCCTGTGTACAACAGAACGAAACACTGCCTGGTCCTGTGCCAACCTCACAATCTTTGCTATACCTAAAGTCTATCACCGCATCCACTGGGTCAATCCATCTCATTAAGGGCCTTCCCCTTCTTTGGTGACATGCCACTTTACCAATCATGATATACTTCTCCAGGCAATGGTCACTCTGACAACATGACCAGCCTCACAACAACACACAAGCCACCCCCAGTATGAAAAACTGACCGATGAGTGGTGGCATTAGCCATTACAGAGATGCAAATCAAAAAATTGAGATACCACCCTTCATTCCCACTAGAAGCAACAATTTAAAAAACAAGAACAACAACAAAATGGAAAACAACTGGTATTGGTGAGATTGTGGAGAAACTGGAACTCCTATCCATTGCTGTTGAGTATGTAAAATGGTAGACCCACTGTGGAAAACAGTTTGGTAGTTCCTTATAAAGCTGAACATAATTGCTATGGCATATAGCAATACTATATCACAAGTATACGTGTATCTGTAGACATAAATACATGAGTATACATTGTGTACATATAGGTGTATGTGTGTACATAAGTGTATGTACATATATTAATATATATAATAAACCATGTAGAGGACACAGTTATGAATACTCCTAAGATGTAACTAAGTATCTTGCAGGATTGATTTCCTGGGTTTGAAGGATTAGGACCATAGTCTTGTAGGGTATATTGGTCAACTGGTATAATACAGCTCATAAAATTATATTCTAGTTTGGTAAATAGGGTTGACGATTTTAAAGATGTGCGAAAGGTCACAATGATTGGTTTCTGCTAATTCAGACCAAAAGAAAAGCCAGGAAACCAAAGATATAAAGAACAAAACTAGTCCACTACTGAACTCATAGTCCACAAGAACCACATCCTAATTAATTCTGAGACCAGAAGAACTAGATGATGCCTGGCTACCATTACTGACAGTTTTGAGAAACTGTCCACAATAGATGGACCCTGATAGAATGGGAGAAAATGTAGAGCAAAACACCAAACTCCTTGATAAATAACCAAAAAACCATACAAACTGAACTGGTTAAGACTAAAGTGTTCCATTAAGACTACTGTCCTGAAGATTCAAAATGGAGTCTCACCAGTGAGCAGCACGCTTTTTTTCCCTCTAGGTACAGCAGTTTGAATTAGGGATTTTGGTGCTCTGAACAGCTCACTGAATCAGAGTGCACCAGACACAGAAGAGCAGGATTAGAGGAAAGGTACAGGGAGATTATTTAGTAAAGAGCTACTGGCAGAGGATGGAAGGGCACCTGAGAGAGACCATTGCAAACTTTCCTGGAGCAGTCACTGTCTGCGGGGCGAGGGCGGCCGCCTGAGATCTCTGAACCAAGAAGGAAGTCACCTTGTAGCAGCATATCAGTGACCACTACAATATTCCAGCAGGAAGCAGCAGAGACCTGCCTCTAGCAGCTGATTTTGTTGGTAATTTGGGTCGTCTAGGTGCTGGTGGGCATGGGTAACTCTGCTGAGATTTGGCAGAGAACACACTGTTGCATCAGAAAGGCTAGCTCCCTCCCCTCCCAGCATATCACAGAGCAGGCTTGGGTCAGACTGGGAGGCACCGTGCTTTTCTTCGCCATGGATATCAGGATGGCAGGTCACTAGCAGGTACTCCCGACTTCAACACACCTGAAATTGTGCGCATCTTTGGTGCCACAGGTGGGTGGTACCACAGAAAAACTCCAGAGCTGGCGATTAGTGGTCTAGCGTAGTGGTCTAGTGGGACTGCGTCAGCACTACAGGCAGATAGGGCATGGAGGGCAAAGAAACCGCAGCTGAGTGCGGTCCCACGAATTTTGCCTTGGAGCCGTTCTTGGCGCTGTGGGGCCGAGAGGCAGGGTCTTTAAGTGTGGGTGAAATTGGTGTAAATTTGTGATGCTTTAACAATAGGAATCTTTCCTAAGGTTGAGCTGCGGTCTTGCAAATAAATACATCATCAATAATAGCCTGCTCAGGTACTCCCCAGACTCCAACACAGCCGAAATTGTGTGCATCTTTGGCGCAGCAGGTGTATGGTATCAGACAAACTCCAGAGCTGGCCATTAGCAGTCTGGCAGATTGCATCAGCACCAGGGGCAGATGGGACACGGAGAGCAAAGAAACTGCAGCTGACGGTGATCTTGCAAATTTTGCCTTGGAGCCATGCTTTGGCACTGTAGGGCCGCAGAGGCAGGGTCTTTGTGCCTGAAATTGACGGAAATTTGGGAAACTAACAATAGGAATCTTTCCTGAGGTTGAGCTGTGATCTTGCAAATAAATACGTCATCAGTAATAGCCTGCTCAAAACCCTAGAAACCGACCCTAGCAACACCAAGCTTTCCTTCTTCTTCTCCCACCTTCTAAGCCCATAACTTCACTCATTCAATAGAAAAAATCATATTCAGCCAATTACCATAAAACCTCTCAGACTGAACTCTAACCCTTTTTACAAAAAACAGAAACACATATTCACACTACACACAGTGATTCCACCATCACAAAGAAAACAGCGGAGTGACCCAACACACTTGAATCAATAATAAAACACACCAGCTTCACCTTTTCAAAATATTAAACCATAAAACCAAGACAAAACAAATCAAACTGTAACCAGCAGCTAGAGACAACCTAAAGACACAGCACTCTACCAGATTCCAAGGGCTTAAGAAGAGGTTCCACTTTCCAGTAACCCCAAAAACTCTCTGGACCTGCACTACATGACTGAAAAAGTCCTAGTTTGCACCTTCTTTAAAAAAATATATTTATTTATTTTTCTTTTTCCCTGCTTGTTTGTTTTCTTTCTCCATTACTCTCCTTCTCTACCTTGTTTCTCTTAGTGACCTATCCCCAGAAATTGCGTATTTACCTGTTTTCTTCTTCTTTTCTCCATTTTTTCTTTTTTTGGGTTACTGTTCCTGTGTGATTTCAGGGTGTATTTTTTATCCATGTGCTTTTAGTTTTCTCGATGGTTTTTCAATTGTAATTTTTACCTGAGTGGGAGACACCAACAGTCCCCATAAGATACAAGTACACCCACACCTCCTGCAACTCCACTTACTGAGCAAGAGCAAGCACCTCCTTCTCCACCAACGGGCCAACGATAAAAGACCACCAGTAAGAGCATGAATCACCCTTGGCTGCTCTTCACAAACAATTAACAGAGATCTTAATACAATACTACGATGCCTCGGAGACAACAGACCATCACAGTCCACACAAAAAAGCAAGAGAAACTGGTAGAAACAAAAGAACAGGTTACAGACCCAGAACACATCCCTGAGGAAGAAGCAGGATTGGAACTGTGCGATAAGAAATTCAAAAGCATTACACTTAGCTATCTTCAAAGGACTGAGAGATAGACCAAAGAAAGCACAGAAAAAAAAACTCAGAACAATTTTGGAAGAAAATACAGGAACAAAATGACAACATAAATGAAAAATTAAAAACGATTCTAAATCTACAGATAGATATCCAGAAGATTTATACTAAATTGTTAGAAATTGATCACACATTGGAAGGGCAAAGGGGTAGAACTAATGCAATGGAAGACAGAATTAAAGAGATTGAAGACAAATACCTAAATACTTCTTTGGAAAGGGAACAGTCTGAAAAAAATTTTTTTAAAAATCAAGAAAGCCTAAGGGTCATGTGGGATACCATCAAAAGAAATAATCCACGTGTCATGTCATTGGGAATTCCAGAACAGGAAGAGAAAATTAAACCACTGAGAAAATCATCCAAGATTTGCTGGTGGAGAACTTCCCTGATATGATGAAAGAGAAGAACTTATCCGTTCAGGAAGTACAATGAACCCCAAGCAGGACAGACCCCAGCAGAAAATCACCAAGACAAATCATCATCAAACTCACCAAAACCAAAGACAAAGACAGAATCCTGAGAGCAGCACGGGATAGACAAAAACTTACGTACAAAGGTCAGCAAGTAAGAATAAGCTCTGATTTCTAAGCAGAGACCATACAAGCGAGAAGACAATGGGATGGTATATCTAAAACCCTGAAAGAGAAAAATTTTCAACCAAGAATTATATACC
>NW_006922215.1:1200134-1200626 GCF_000298275.1 Orycteropus afer afer | reverse complement strand
AAACTCAATAAAGATGCAGAAGAGCTAAATAATACACTACACCAACTGGGCTTTATAGATATATACAGAGCACTTCACCCAACAGCAACACAATATATATTCTTCCCCAGTGCACATGGAACATTTTCCATGATAGACCACGTTAGACCATAAAGCAAGCCTTAATAAATTTGAAAACATTGAAATACTGAAAGCATCTTCTCAGATAATAACACTATCAAATTAGCAATCAACAATAGGAAGAAGAACAGAAAAAAAGTAAACACATGGAAACGGAACAATACCCTCCTAGAGAAAGAATGGGTAAGAGAAGAAATCAAAATTGAAATGCAAGACTTCCTTGAATCAAACGAGAATGAAAACAAAACATACCAAAATCTCTGGGACACAGCTAAAACAGTGATCAGAGGCCAATTTATAGCAGTAAGTGCACACATCAAAAAAGAAGAAAGAGCCAAAATCAACACTTTAAACAAACATCTCCAACAATTA
>NW_006922215.1:1177740-1199044 GCF_000298275.1 Orycteropus afer afer | reverse complement strand
TACAAAGAAAACTATAAAAAACTACTTCAAGAAACCATAAGAGAACTACATAAATGGAAGAACATCGCATGCTTGTGGATAGGAAGATTGAACATTGTAAAAATATCCATTCTACCCAAAACAATCTATACATTCAATACAATCCCAATCCAGATCCCATCATTATTTAGGAATACGGAAAAACCATCATTAACTTTATATGGAAAGGCAAGAGACCACAGATATGCAAAGCACTATTGAAGAAGAACAACAAAGTAGGAGGTGTCACACTGCTGGATCTCAAAACCTACTATACAGCCACAGTAGTCAAAACTGCCTGGTAGTGGTTTAATCACAGATACACAGACCAATGAAATAGAATTGAGAACACAGAAATAGATCCATCGACCTATGGTCAGCTGATCTTTGACAAGGGGCCAAAATCCATTAAATGGGGAAGAGAATGTTTGTTTAATAAACGATGCTGGAAAAACTGGAGATCCATTTGCAGAAAAATGCAACAAGATCTGTACCTCACACCATACACGAAAATGAACTACAGATGGATTAAAGACTTAAATGTGAAACCCAAAACTATAGAGTTCCTCAAGGAAAAACTGGGGGCAAATTTAGGGGCCTTAATATATGGCATAAATAGATTATCAAGCATAACTCAAAATGCACAAACAGTAGAGGACAAACTAGATGACTGGGACCTTCTAAAGATTAAATTTTTGTGTGCTTCCAAAGACTACTCCAAAAGAGTCAAGAGAACCTACAGATTGGGAAAAAATATATGGTTATGATATATTCGACAAGGGACTTATCTCTAGAATTTAGAGAAAACACCAACACCTCAATAACAAAAAGACACACAACCCAATTTAAAAATGAGCAGAAGACATGAATAGACACTTCACCAAGGACAATATTCAAGCAGCCAACAAACATATGAAGAAATGCTCATGATCACTAGTTATAAGAGAGATGTAATCAAAACAACAGTGAGATAGCATCTTGCTCCTGCACTAGTAGCAAAGTTCAATGAGACAGAAAATAACAAATGCTGGCGAGGATGTAGAGAGACTGGGACTCTCATACACTGCTGGTGGGACTGTAAAATGGTACAACCATTGTGGAAAGCAGTATGGCGATTCTTTCAAAAGTTGGAACTAGAAATACCATTTGACCCACCTAGTCCATTACTAGGTATATACCTAAAGACGTGAGAGCCATGACAAGAACAGACATATGCACACCCATGTTCATCACAGAACTATTTACAATAGCCAAAAGATGGAAAGAACCTATGTGTCCATCAACAGAGGAATGGATATCCAAACTATGGTACATACACACAATGGAATACTATGCAACCCTAAAAAATAATGTAGAATCTGCAAAACACCGCACAACATGGATGAACCTGGAGGACATTATGCCAAATGAAACAAGTCAATCACAAAAGGACAAATAAGGTATGAGTCCGTTATTGTAATAGTCAAGGAAACGTTTATCTATGGAAGACCATTTTCTTTGTTGGTTACCAGGGGTGGGAGGGGAGAGGAGGGAATACTGTTAGATAGAGAGAGAGAAGTTTTGATTTGGGTGAAGAAAAGGGCAATGTACCAAATGTGAGTGATCAATATAGTGGCACTGAGGAAGAGAAAGACATAGAAAGGTACATGGGAAGTACATATAACAAAGATGAACCCTTTTGCACATACAGCACAGTGTGCTCAGTGAAGGAAAACACGGGTATATGGGTGGATAGATAGGTGGACAGGCTGAAACATTAGGTATCTATATGAAGTGGAGAGTGCACCCAAGAACATGTATATGGTTGGCAGACAGTGGTCCAATAACTTTATGTGTATCATCTGAATTCCCAGGTGTATTAATGGGGCTGACAAGGGGCAAGGTTGTAGTCACTGCTTGGTCACAGCCAGCTACCAAGAGGGACCGAGTAGTTGAACCTGTGGGCTCGGAACCATAGTCCCAGAGGACATCAAGCTCAATTGGCATAACATACTACACAAATCATTGTTCCATCTTCTACTGTGGCGAGTACCAACTGAGATCTTAAATGCTTACAAGCTGCCATCTAGATGCAAAGATGGGCTTTCCTCATCCAGGGCCAAGAAGAATGAAGAAAACCAAAAATTCATGGAAACAATCAGTCCTAATGACTGGTACACCATCCGATCTGCAGCCTATACGACTATGAGACCAGAAGAAATAGACGGTGCTCGGCTACTACTGTCAACCACTTGGAAGAGGATCTTTGTAGGAGATCCTGGATAGACAGGGGGAACAATATGGACAAAACTCAAAATCATTTGGTAAAAAAAAGCAGGGAACAAGTTTGCTGGCCCGATGGAGCCTGGTGGAACCACTGAGACTATGGCCCCTAGCTGCCCTTCAGGTCTGGAATTGAACGCACACCTGTGGCTTCCAGCCAAGCAGTAGACAGGCTTACTAGTTGAGCATTTACCTGAGGTAGATAGATATACTCCTTGGAGAGAACAAGAAAGTGAGAAAAGAAGGGCTGCTCAGGCACAGGGAGACAGCTCAGGGGGTAGGAGTGCATGGATGGATGGTCACAGGGAAGCGGTACCTATCAGAAGGAAGTGGGAGAGGAGATGTTGCATTGTGCTAAATTATGGTCAATGTCATGAGAGAAAGTGTATGTGAACAGCTGTATGGAAGTGTATTTGCTCTGTAAATTTTCACCAAATCACAATCAATCAATCAATAAAAAGACTACTGTCCTGACATACTCTAGTCTTGAACTGAAACTATCCTGAGGTCACCACTTATCTAGATAACAGATAAAAGAATACCACTGTGAGTACTGTGGTTTTTTTTTTTGAAAATCACCTATATGAGAACAAACAGTCAACAGTTACTTAAAGACAAAGGTGAGACTGTAGCTGGGAAAGGAAACTAGATTAATGGTAATGGAACAACCAGAATAGAAATACTGAAAATGTTCACACATTAAGATTGCATCCAATGTCACTGAACAATTTGTACAGAAATAATTGTAGGAAAACCTAAATTGCTATATAAATCTTTACAAAAATATAATAAAAATAGTATGCTTTTTAAAAGTTGAACACAGAACTACCAAATGACCCAGCAATGCCAATCCTACGTAAATACCCACAAGTAAAAGCAGGAACACAAATGGAAATCTGTACACCAATGGTTACTGCAGCACTTTTTATAATAGCCAAAAAGTGGAAACAAGCTAAATGATCATCTAAACAAAATGCAATAAAGACATACTATGGAATTCTACTCATCCATAAAGAGAAATGAAGTTCTGACGCATGCCACAACATGGATGAACCTTTAACACATCATGCGCAGCAAAGTCAATAGCTAAAAGACTAATACTATATGTATCACTTCACTTACATGAAACAAAACTTAGAAACCACAGCTTATTAGCGGCTACCATGCGTGGAAAGAAGGGAGAAAGGACAAGTTTTTATTCAGTGGAAATTGAGTTTATGTTAAGGAGCTCTGGTGACACAGTGGTTAAGTGCTCAGTTGCTAATCAAAAGGTCAGCAGTTGAAACCTACCAGCCAGTCTGATGTACAAAGGTGTGCAAGTCTGTTTCCATAAAGATTACAGCCTTGGGAACTCCTATAGTACAGTTCTGCTCTGTCCTACATGGTTGCTATGAGTCAGAATCAGCTTGATAGCAATGGGTTTCACTTGGTTTTTGAGTTTTTGTTAACAGTGGTAGAATAATTTGGAAAAAGAGACAAAGGTTGCACAACATTAAGAATGTAACCATTGAACTGTACATGTGGAAACTGTTGAACTAGTAAAGATTGAGCTGTGTATAGCCACAGCAATAAATAAAAAATTTTTAAAAAACTAGTTATTTGTATTACAATAAAAATTCTCATTACATTAGAAAAGAAACAGAATAGAAAAGAATTAAGTTTTTAAATATTTTGTGTTATGTCCACAGTAATCTAGAAGGACTTAATAGTTACTTTTCTGGAACAAGGTGGAGTTGGCAAACAGTTTCATTTTCTGCCCTATTCATATAAAGGATAATTCTTGCTTTTATGTTAAAATACATTATTTTATGATAAAATGAACTATTGAAGAAAAAAAAACCTTACTTAAAACATCTATGGAAAAGAATAAATTAAGAATGGATACTCCATACCCACTAGAATAGCTATATCATGAAAACGGAAAAAACAAGTGTTGACGCAGTTGTGAACAAACAGTAACTCTCATTCATTGCTAGTAGGAATGTAAAACAATACAGCAACTGTGGAAGACAGTGTGAAAGTTTCATAAGAACTTGAACACAGAATGATCATATGATCCAGCAATTCCAATTTTAAGTATATTGAAAGCATATACCCAAATAGAAAACTTATACCAATGTTAATTACAGCATTATTCACAATACCCAAAAAGTAGAAACAAGCCAAGTGTTCATTAACAGATGAATAGATAAAAAGAGAAATGAAGTCAATGATACATGCAATGACACAGATGAACTCTGAAAACATTATGCTGAGTTAAACAAGTCAGATACAAAAGGATAAATACTTTATATCTCTGTAAGAGTCAAATGCAGAGACAGGGAAAAAAAATCAGAGGTTACTAAGGGATAAGGTTAAAATATCTGTTGAGACTGGTTAAAGCACAGGGCTGCTAACCAGAAGTTCGGTGGAACAAACCTACCAGCTGTTCCATGGGAAATATATGAGGCAGTCTTCTTCAGTAAAGATTTATAGGCTTAGAAACCCTATGGGGCAGTTCTACTCTGCCTACAGAGTCACAATGAATCAGAATCAGCTGGATGGCAGTAGTTTAGAGGATAAGAGGAGTGGGTAGTTAGTAGTTATTGCTTAATGGGTGATAAAAAAAAATTTAATTTAACAGTGACAGTTGTGTTAGCACTGTAAATAATGTCATTAAACTGTGACACTTAAAAGTGGCTAAAATAACAAATTTTATGTTATACATACTTTAGTACAACACAAAAAAATTTTAATCATACGGTAAATTTAGTTAATGTCCTGAATTTAAAGATGGTTAAAATGTCAAATTACATGCTATGTGTATTTTACACAATTAAAAAAATAACACATACTACTATTTCCTCTTCACAGAAAATGGAGGGAGGAACAATAAAGTTCCCACACCTCATAAAAGGGGGGGGATTTAAATTGATGGATGATTAATTTAATATTTGAAAAATTTCCTTTGAAAATACATTACTCTCATTAATAACTTAGAAGTTATTTTCTTCCATTTTATGCTCTGAAACAGTTTAAAAACAACATTGTAAGTACCTGCTCTGACTTTGATGGAATTGCCCTGGTTCTTTTTCTGGGGCAGTTCTCTGATAACTAAGGAAAGCATACAGGGCAGTTCTACTCTGTCTTATAAGTTCACTATTAAGTCAGAATGGACTCAACAGCAATGGGTTTGGTTTCGTTTCCTTAACTACCTCTATTTCTTCTATGAAAACTGCTTAAATTTTATCTCTTACAGAATTAATTCATAAAAATTATATTTTAATGGGAAATTAGTAATTAAATTGCAGGCTTTCAAAATTTTTATATATGATTATACAAAGTAGGCCATGATGACTGATTTTACTCTATTTATTCAATTGTGATGCTTAAGTCTACCTCGTCATTTCTTGTTTTATTTGTGGATTTAAAAAACAAAACAAACTTATTTCCCTGATCGGATTAGCTTTGTAGTTTTAGGAGCTACTGAGTTGGTTGTGACTCAGTGATCCAATATACAGAATGAAACACTGCCTGGTCCTACCCATCTTCCCAATCATTGCTATGTTTGAGACCTTGCTGTAGCCACTGTGACAATCTACCTCACTGACAGTCTTCCTCTTCTGGGCTGATCGTCTACTTTAGCAAGCATAATGTCATTCTCCAGGAACTGGTCCCTCCTGATGACATGCCCAAACCAAGTAAGATTAAGACTCCCCATCCTCCCTTCTAAGGAACATTCTGGCTGTACTTGGCCACTGAAAACCTTATGAATAGCAGTGAAACATCATGTAGGCGTTCAAGAAGATGGACACAGTGGCTGCAACGATGGGCTCAAGTTTAGCAACGACTGTGAGGATGGTACGGGACTGGGCAGTGTTTCATGCTATTGTATAGCATCACATTCACTAGAAACTGACTTGATGGCAACTAACAACAACACACACACAAATGCCTTTGCACAGTCAATAAAACAGAGGTAAACATCTTTATGGTATTCTCCTTCAGCCAAAATTCATCTGACATCAGCAATGATATCCCTCATTCCACATCTTCTTCTGAACTGGCTTGAATTTTTAACAGTTCCCTGTAGATGAACTCCTGCATCTGCTTTTGAATTAACATCAGCAAAACTTTACCTGCATGTGATATTAATGATACTGTTCAATAATTTCAGCATTCTGTAAAATCATCTTTCTTTGATGATCTCTTTCTTTGAAATGGACAACAACATGAAACTCTTCTTGCCAGTTGGCCAATATATCTTCCTAATTGCTTGGTAAGTGAGTGCTTGCAGCATTGCATCTGTTTGTAGAAACATCTCAAAGGATAGTCTGTCAATTTCTGAAGCCTTGTTTTTCTCCAAAGCCTTCAGTGTAGTTAGGACTTCTTTCACCAATAACAACGGTTCTTGATCATATTCTCAAATGATTGAATACCCACCAATTCTTTTTGGTACTGTGACTGGCTATTCTTTCCATGTTTCCTACAAAGGTTAATGCTTTGCCCTTCAGTATAGCAACAAAGCCTGAAATTGTTTATTTTTTTAGCTCCTTCAGCTTAAGAATGCGAAGTATGCTCTTCCCTTATGGTTTGCTAACTCCAGGTCTTTGAATAGCTCATCGTAATGCTTTACTTTGTTTCTCTAGTGGCATTTTGAAATCTGTTCAGCTCCTTTACTTCACCATTTCTTCCATTTGCTTTACTTACTCTACATTCAAAAGCAAATTCCAGAGTCTTCTGACATCCATTTTGGTCTTTCTAGGTTTTTTTTAAAATAATAATAATAATAACAACAACCATTTGCTTTCTTTACATATGATGTCCTTGATGTCAGCTCACAATTCATCTGGCTTTAGTCATTGGTTTTCAGTATGTCAAATCTATTCCTCAGAGAGTCCCTTAATTCAGGTGGGATATACTCAAGGTTGTATTTTGGCTCTTGCAGACTTAATTTTCTTCAGTTTCATTTTGAACTTGCATATGAGCAACCAATCATCTGTTTCACAGTCAGCTCCTGGCCTTGCTTTGACTAATGATATTGAGCTTCTCCACTGCCTGTTTCCACAAACGCAGCTGTGATTTGATTCCTGCTTATTCCATCTTGAGAGGTCCATGTTGTATAGCCCACATTTATGTTGCTGAAAAAAGGAATTTGCAAAGGACTAGTCATGGGTCTTGCAAAATTCTATCATGAGATCTCTGGCGTATTTCCAATCATGAAGGCTGTATTTTCCAACTACTGATGCTGTGTTTCCAACTTTTGCATTCCAATCACCAATATTTATCAATACATCTTGATTGCATGTTTGGTCAATTTCAGGCTGCAAAAGTTGTAAACAATCTTCAATTTCCTCATCTTTTGCTTTAGTGGTTGGTGAGTAATTCTGAGTAACAGTTGTATTAACTAGTCTTCCTTGTAGGTGTATGGATATTATCCTATCACTGTCAGCACTGTACTTCAAGACAAATCTTGAAATTTTCTTTTTGATGATGAATTCAATGCTATTACGTTTCAATTTGTCATTCCCAGCACAGTAAATCATATGACTGTCTGACTCAAAATGGCCAATACCAATCCATTTCAGCTCACCAGTGCCTAGGATATTGATCTTTATACATTCCACTTCATTTTTGAAGCATGCTCTTCCCTTTCGAGTTTTCCTATATTCATACTTAGTATGTTCCAATTATTAAGTGTTTGTAGTTGTTTCTTCCCATTTTGAGTTGTGCCCCACTAGCAAGTGAAGGTCTCAAAAGCTTTACTCCATCTATATTATTAAGGTCAATTCTACTTTGAGGATGCAGCTCTTCCCCAATTGTATTCTGAGTGCCTTCCAACCTGATGGGCTCATCTTTCAGCACTGTATCAGACAATGTTTCACTGCATTCTTAAGGTTCTCAGAGGTGAATAGTCATGTCCTTCTTCCCAGTTTGCCTTAGTCTGGAAGGTCTACTGAAACTTGTCCACCATGGGTGACACTGCTATTGTTTGAAATACCAGTGGCATAGCTTCCAGCCCCACAGCCATCATGTTGTTGTTGTTGTTATGTGCCGTCGAGTCGGCCCCGACTGATAGGGACCCCTCCTTGGGTTTCCGAGGCAGTATCACTACGGAAGTAGGATTGCCCAACCTTCCTTCCGAGGAATGTCTGGTGGGTTTGAACCGCCAGCCGTCTGGTTAGCCATCATACAAGCCACCAAAGTATATGACAAACTGACAAATGAGTGATGGTGTCTCAGAGTAGAACTGTGCATACAGTTTTCAACGGCTGTGTTACAGAAACATATCATTATACCATTCTTCCAGGCAACATTGGTTAGATTCAAACCACAAACATTTCTATTAGGAGTCAAGCACTCTATCTGTGCTATCTGTACTAATGTGCTATCTGTACTAATGATCTCAACCAATCAGAACATATACATTTTAAATACAATAGTCACTGTGTATGGCTTAATCCAGTAACGCAAGGATAGAATAAGCGTTAGGAAATCCATTAATATAATTCACATATTAATATATCTGAGGGGGAAAATTCATACCATTACCTCCACAGACCCTGAGAAAAGACCTTCAATAAAACTCAACATTCATTTCTGATAAAAAATTTAATGTAAAATAGAAATCAATGGATACTTCTTTACCATGATAAAATACACAGAAACCTTAACCCTAAAGCCAGCATCAAATTTAATGAAGAAACACTAATGACATTTCCACTAGATCAAAAAGGTATGTACTATCTCCATTACTTAACATTTTATTAGATTTATTAAGAAACACAATCAGGCAAGAGAAAACAATAGTGGGT
Organism: Orycteropus afer afer; assembly: GCF_000298275.1. Classification (NCBI taxonomy): domain Eukaryota; kingdom Metazoa; phylum Chordata; class Mammalia; order Tubulidentata; family Orycteropodidae; genus Orycteropus; species Orycteropus afer. Next base: position 1,189,970 of record NW_006922215.1, on the reverse strand, counting down.
AAGAGAACTGAAAAGGAAGATTTATTTGCAGATGATATGGATGGTGCAGAATATTAATCAAGGACAAGTATTTAAAACCATTGGTCAAAGCTAGTATTAATTAATGAATTTAAAATAAGACATTTGGGAGCAAATAAAATTTCACACATACCTAAATTATACGACAGAATAAACTCCAAACAAAGATTTCAATGATAAATGAAAACTTTACAAATATTAGAAGAAAACTTGAAAAATATTCCTTTGTAACAGTGTACGATGCAAAATCCAAAAGCAAAAAGTTTTTTTTTTTTTTTAAAAAAAACTGGTTAGTGTTTTTTTTTTAATAGGACAAAGTAACACTATATAGAGGAAGAGGGAAGGAAGAGTCTTAAACTTTAAGAGGACACTGAGTTTCTGTTAAGTATGGTAGAATAATATGAAAACAAATAGTCATGATCATGATCAATGAAACCAATGTTAATAAATTGTACATGTAAAAAACGATGAATTGGCAAATATTCTGCCATATATGTATACATTACTAAAATGATTTAAAAAAGAAAGAAAAGAAAACCTATCCTATTCATCTACAGCTATATACAGCTATGGATGAATCTCACAAACACAGTGCTTAGACAAAGCAGCCAAAATCACACATTATATTAATTCCCTTTACATAAAGTTTACATACAACTCATGCCATGATATTAAAAGTCAAAGAGAGTTGTGACTTCTGGGAACGAAAAAGGGGACAGTGATCAGGAGAGAGCACAATGGGGTTGATGGAGAACAAGTAACGATCAGTTTCTTAAACTAGGTTTTTAAAAATCAAGATGAACATTTACCTCAAGTAGACACACGCCCTGGAGAGAACAATCATGGGAGAAGGAAGGGCTGCTTATGCACAGGGAGACAGCTCAGGACGCAGGAGAGTATGGAGGGATGGTCACTGGGAAGAGGTAACTATGGGGAGGAAGTGGGAGGGGAGCTGTTGCATTGTAAACAGTGGTCAATGACATGAGACAAAGTATATGTGAACTGCTGTATGGAAAAGTGAATGTGCTCTGTAAATCTTCACCCAAATCACAATAAATAAAATAAAAAATCAAGATGGAAGACTCATCTTTGTTCTAACACTAAGAGATGAGTATTACAATTTCATCAACTTCACAAACAATGAAAATAAGGAAAGGCATAGGGAGATTAAGTATTTTTCCCAAGGCACATAAATAATACTAACCAAGAGCACCAGAATTTTAGACCATGCAGCCAGCACTCTCAACAAACTTACAAGGTATCAGAAGTTAATAAATGCAAACATCACCAGCAACAACAAAAAGCACAGTACTCTTAAGAGATCACAATTAGTCTGATTCTTGCCATCACCTGTTCTATAAGGACTTTTATGTCACCACAATGTAAACCCTAAGAGGGCAGGTACTATTTTATTAGGTCTGTTTTACTTCCCACTATTATTCCTAGAACCTAACACACTGCATGAAACACAGTAGTTGACAGAGAAATAATTATTTCAGGAACAAATTGAAGATTCATTTTTCACAATAAAATATTCAATTATTGGGGGAAAGATATATGTAAGATTGGAGCACCAAAAGAAAAAAAAATGGGTAAAGCCATGAATAAACACTCTGAAAACAGAGAAGAATTAGATGGTGCCCAGCTACCACTGCCAACCACTCTGAAAGGATCACAGTAGGAGATCCTGGATAGAGTGAGAGAAAAATGTATTACAAAATTCAAAATTATCCAAAAGACCAGTGTTACTAGTCTGACAGAGATTGGTGGAACCTCGAGATAGGGCCCTTACCTACCCTTCAACATCACTCCCACTGCTCAGCTTTCAGCCAAACAACACAGAGGCCTACAAGGTAAACAATTAACACCCAGAAAATATGCACTCCTTAGAACAACCAACCATAAGAGATCAAAGGACAGCATATGACTAGGGATGAAGCTCAGAAGGCAGGAAGAGATAGGAAAGGATGAATAGAAACAGTAAACAAAGGAAGTAAAAGAGTGCTGTTACATTTTTTTTTGTTGTTCTTAGGTGCCATCAAGTCGATTCCAACTCACAACAATCCTATGAACAACAGAAAAAAACACTACCTAGTCCTGCACCATCCTCATAATTTTTGCTATGTTAGCCCATCTTTGCAGCCACTGTGTCAATTCATTTCATTAAGGGTCTTCCCTTTTTTCTCCGACTCTCCACTTTACTAAGCATGATCTTTCTCTTCAGGGACAGGTGCCTCTGACAACATGACCAAAGTAAGTGAGATGAAGTCTGGCCATTCTCACTTCTAAGTAGCACTTCTTCCAGGATAGATTTGTATGTATTTCTGGCAGTCTATGGTATTTTCAGTATTCTTTGTCAACACCACAGTTCAAAGGTTTGAATTCTTTTTCCATCTTCCTTATTCACTGTCCACCTTTCACATGCATATGAGATTACTATGGCTGGGGTTAGGTGAACCTTAGTCTTGAAAGTGACATCTTACTCTTCACCCTTTAAATAGGTCTTTTGCAGCACATTTGCTCAGTGCAATACAACGTCTGATTTACTGACTGTTGCTTCCATGGATGTTGGCTGTGGATCCAAGTAAAATGAACAGTTTGACAACTTCAATCTTTTCTTCACTTATCACTTATTGGTTGAGTTACGATGTTATTTTCTTCTTTATATTGAGGTGTAATCCACACTTAAGACTGACGTCTTTGATCTTCATCAGTAAGTATTTCAAGTCCGCTTCACTATCAGCATGCAAGGTTGTATCATCTGCATATCACAAGTGGTTAAAGAGAATTCCTCCAATCCTGATGCTGTGTTCTTCTTCATATATTCATGCTTTTTGGATTATCTGCTCAACATACATACTGAGTAAGTATGGTGAAAGGATACAACCCTGACACACATTCTTCCTAATTTTAAACCATGCAGTATTGCCTTATTCTGTTTGAACAACTGCCTCGTGGTTTACATACAGGTTCCTCATGAGCACAATTAAGTGTTCTGAAACTACTAATTTTTACAATGATGTCCATAATTTGTTATCATCTGCACAACTGAATGACTTTGAATCGTCAATAAAACACAGGTAATCAATTTTCTGGTAATCTTAAGATCGACCTGACATCAACAATATCCCTGTTCTGCGTCCTCTTCTGAAGCCAGCTTGAATTTCTGTTAAGTTCCCTGTCAATATACTGCTATAACTGTTTTGCATTATCTTTAGGAAAATTTTATTTGCATGTGATATTAATGACATTTTTCAATAATTTCCACATTCTGTTGGAAACCTTTCTTTGGAATAGGCACAAATATGGATCTTTTCTAGTCACTGTCTTCCAAATTTCCTGGCATAAATGACTGAGCACCTCCACTGCTACATCAGTTTGTTGAAGCATCTCTGCGAGTATTCTGTCAATTCCTGGAGCCTTGTTTTTTGCCAATTCCTTCAGTTCAGACTGATTTCCTCCTTCAATATGTATCATATAATCTTCTTGATCATATGATACCTCCTAAAATAAGTGAACGGCAACCAATTTCTGGTACAGTGCCTCTGTGTATTCCTTCCATCTTCTTTTGATGCTTTCTGCATTGTTCAATATTTTGCCCATAGAATCCTTCAACATTGCAACTCGAGGCTTGAATCTCTTCAGTTCTCTCAATCTGAGAAATGTCAAGTGTGTTCTTACCTTTTAGTTTTCTAATTCCGTGTCTTTACACATTTCATTATACTACTTTAGCTTGTCTTCTCAAGCTGCCCTTTGAAATCTTTTGTTCAGTTCTTTTATAATTTCTTCTTTTGCTTTAGCTACTCTTCTTTCAAGAGCAAGTTTTAGAGTCTCCTCTGACATCGATTTTGGTCTTTCCTTTCTTTCTTGTCTTTTTAATGAACTTTTCCTTTCTTCATGTACAATATTCTTGATGTCATCCCACAATCTTCATTCACCAGTTTTCAATGTGTCAAATCTGTTCTTCATATAGTCTCTAAATTCAGGTAGGATGTACTCAAGGTCATTATTTTGGGTCTTTTGGACTTTGAAAAATTTTCTTCCACTTCAACCTGAACTTGCGTATGTATAACTGATTGTCTTCCATAGTCAGCTCCTGGCCTTGTTTTAACTGATGATACTGAGCTCCTCCATTGCCTGTTTCCACAAAGGTAGTTGGTTTGATTCCTGTTTATTCCATCTGGGGAGGTCCACATGTATAGCCAACATTTACATTGTAAAAAAAAAAAGGTATCTGCAAAGGAATAGTTGTTGGTCTTGCAAAATTCTACCATGTGATCTCTGCATCATCTTTCCAAGGCCCTATTTTCTACTTCTGATGGCATAGTGTGTAAGGCACTTGATTGCTAATCGAAGGTCAGGGGTTCAAACCTACCAGCTACTCTGCGGAAGGAAGATAGGACAATCTACTTCTGTAAAGATTTACAACCTCAGAAACTCAATGGGGGTTACAAGTCAGAAATGAATTGATGGCAGTGAGTTTGATGTTTTTTGTTTTGTTTTGTTTGATGCTTCTTCATTTCCAACTTCTGGATTCCAATCATCAGTAATTATCAATACATCTTGATTGCATGTTTGGTCAATTTCAGACTGCACAAGTTGGTAAAAATCTTCAATTTTTTTCATCTTTTGCTTTGGTGTTTGGTGTGTAATTCTGAATAACAGTTGTATTAACTGGTCTTCCTCTTAGGCATATAGATACTATCCTATCACTGATAGCACTGTACTTCAGGATAGATCTAGAAATGTTCTTTTTGATGATGAATGAGATGCTATTCCTCTTTAATTTGTCATTCCTGGCATAATAGGCCATATGACTATCGGATTCAAAATGGCCAATACCACTCCATTTCAGCTCATTAATGCCTATGATATTAATTTTTATCCATTTCATTTTTTACAATTTCTAATTCCAAGATTCATACTTCGTACATTCCATGTTGTGATTATTAATGAATGTTTGCAGCTATTTCTTCCCATTTTCAGTTGTGCCCCATCAGCAAATGAAGGACCCAAAAGCTTTCCTCCATTCACATCACTGAGGTTGACTCTACTTTAAAGAAGCAGCTCTACCCTCATCATATTTTGAGTGTCTTCCAACCTGAGGGCTCATCTTCCAGCACTACAGCAGACAATGACTCATTGCTACTCATTAAGTTTTCCAGTAATATATCATATGGTATTTCACTGCTTTTCATAAGGTTTTCAGCATCTAATGTTTTCAGAAGTATATGGCCCAACTCTTCTTCCAGTCTTAGTCTGGAAGCTCTGCTGAAACCTCTCTACCACAGGTGACCTTGCCAGTATTTGAAATACTGGTGGCATAGGTTCCAGCCTCGTAACAATACACAAGGCACCACAGTATGACAACTTTTGACAGATGAGTGCCAGGCTGTTACATTGTAGGGACTGTAATCAATGTCGCAAATCAAGATGTGTATGAACTGTTGAAAGGAAAACAAATTTGCTGTGTAAACTTTCACCCAAATCACAATTAACCTATGTTTTGTCTTTTAAAAACAAGCTACAGCCACAGTAAAATATTTCACTGAAAAAAAAAAAATAAAAATATATGTGTGTGTGTATATATATGTATGTGTGCATATATGTGTGTGTGTGTGTGTGTGTGTATATATATATATATATATATATATGAATTAACTGTTAATAGAAAAGTAGAAATGACAGGTAAAAAAGTTCCAAAACATAACCTTGCTCATCATTCCTAATACAACAATTAAAACTACATGGTATATCATTTTCAGCAACTGGATCGTTTACTAAAATTCTGTGTGTGTGAAGCTGTGGAGAAACAACACTGAAGGGAGTGCAATATGGTAGAATTCCCAGAAAAGGGAATTTGACTATACTTAATGAAATAACATATTCATTTACCTTTGAGCAAGAAATTCTATTTCTAAGAATCTACCCTGAAAACATACCTCCACAAATACAGAGTAATGATTATACCTGGTTATTCATCATCCATTATTTATAATAGTGAAAAACTGGAAATAACCCAAATGTAATCAACAGTGGACTGACTAAATAAATTACAGTCTAGTCCAGTAGTGTCTGGTATATGCTCAACCACCAGGAGGAAGAGGAACAACTGGATTTGAGTATTTGTGGGAGACAGACTTCCACCATGGCTAATTTCAGGCTACCAAAATAGCACTGAACATAGAACTTGAAAGAGATACACAGAAGTGCATCATTTTACAGCATTTCTACCATACAAATTAATAGACATAAATAACATAGATAATAATAAAAGGTAGAAAAGTAATTCAGAAATGATGAGTTTTCAGTATTATTATCATTGTTTTTAATGTATTTAACTGTTTTCATAATTTAATTTTTAATACTGGGTGTGCTTAACATTCAGTTCACAACATTTTGAAAACTTAACTAAGCAACTGTAAAAAGATAAAGATGATCTCTACAAATTAATAGGGACCAATTTCTAGAATGTCCTGTGATGTTAAAAAAAAAAAAAAAAAAGAATAAGCAAGTCAGTATATATATTATACTTTTTGTGCCTACTACTAAACGCCCCCCCTTTTTTATCATTTCACAATACATTCTGGAAGTTGGTGCCTATCAATACATACAGAAAATAAGAATGAATTATGAATTCATTTTTTTTTCCCAGAAAATATAAATAATAAAAATGAAAATGATAAAGAATGGGAATGTACCAAGAGATGAGGATAGAAACGGGATTAAGACTTCTCTGAGTATATCTTTTTCTACACATTTTACTTTTCAATTATGTATATAAATTCAAAAATGACATAAGCCAAACCTAAAAAAGCCTTACAGCTAAGCTTTAATAGTTTGAGAAATTCTAGCTGCAATCCCTCTACAATCCCTAAACAGAATATTCAAGAAGAATCATAAATGCTATCATTTATTTGTAAAATAAATTATTCCCCATAATCTACATTTATTTCGGTATTTATTTGTGGTAGGTCATCTCCATAACATGAAGAAAATAATGGAACTGAGTAAGATTCCAGGATAAATCTCGTTAATAAATGCTGGTATAGTAAAAAGTTTTCAAACACTTTTAAAGGATAGTCTATTTTAATGAGAGTGTGAATTACCTGTTTGTATTCACTGACACAACTTTGACAGCAAAATCTTTTCTGCTGACCATCAATCACCAGAACATTATTTCCAGCACCTTTGCTGGGCAAGTACTCTCCACACTGTTCACAGCAATTCATTATTAAACCATTTGCCATTCTGTATCGATTAAAGCAGTGGTCACTGCACAGCTTGTGAGTCATATTTTTAAAGCTAACCTCATGGCGAATCTAAAAGAAAAACAATAAAAAACTAAATCAGCATGACAAGTAGTTAAATAACAAGGTACTCCAACAAAAACAATTCCCCAATAATGTTTTCTCTGGAAAGTATGTTTCCACAGATACAAAGTACATTTCATTACTCTTGGAGCTGCTTTTGTAAGGGCAAGGAACATGTGGCAGTTAACAAAAGGAGGGGGAAAAAAAAAAGCAATGACATCAATACAAACTTCTCTATACCACTAAATCCACTGCCATTGACTTGATTCTGACTCATAGCAACCACTAGTAGGTTTCTAAGGCAGTAAATCTTTATGGAAGAAGATTGCCCCCCTTCCATCCACAGAGTGGCTGGTGGGTTGAACCACCAACTTTCTGATTAGCAGTCAAATGCCTTAGGCACTGTACTACTAGAACTCCTTTTACAAACTTCTCTAGAGGTATCTAAAATAGGAAATAACCTGGTTGGTTTTGTTTTGAAATTGATCTGCATAAATAAGTAGACTAAAAATCTGAAGAATCATAAATAAAATATATTGCTGAGAAAAGGAAGGTGGGAGAGAACCAGTATTATAAATAATCTGAATTAAAAAACCAAACCCACTGCCAGGTAGTCAACTTCACCTCACAGCACCATATAGGACAGAGCAGAACTTCTCTGTAAGGTTTCCAAGGCTGTAAATCTTCGTGGAAACAAACTGCCACATCTTTCTCCCACAGAGCAGGTGGGGGGTTCAAACCGCCAACCTTTCGGTTAGCAGCCTAGTGCTTTAACTACTGTACCACCAAGGTTCCTTAATAATTCTAATGGGGTGTGTATACATAGATTCTTTTCTCTTTATTCAAATATAAAGCATCAAACCATATAAACTATGAAACAAAAAAACCAAATCCTCTGCCATCGAGTTGATTCTGACTCATAGTGACATCATTGGGTTTCCAAGGCTGTAAATCTTTTTTTTCAATGCATTTCATTGAAATATAATTTAAGTACAGTGAAATAAATACACAAAACTAAAGTGACATGGGTCAATGAATTTTTTTTTTTTTTTCCAGTGTTCCCTCCCCTCCTCTGCCACCCCTGGTAACCAACAAAGAAAATTTCCTTCCATATATAAACCTTCCCTTAAGTTTTTATAACAGACTAATACAATATTTGTCCTTCTGTGATTGACTTATTTCACTCAGCATAATGTCCTCCAAGTTCATCCATATTATGTGATGTTTTGCACACTCTACATTACTCTTTAGTGCTGCATAGAATTTCATTACGAGCATGTACCATAGTTTGGTCATCCACTCTGCTGCTGATGGGCACATAGGTTGTTTCCATCTTTTTGCTATTGTAAATAGTGCTGTGATGAACATGAGTGTGCATATATCTGTTCCTGTCCTGGCTCTCACCTCTCTAGGATATATACCTAGTAATGGAATTGCTGGGTCAAACAAATGGTATCTCCAATTCCACCTTTCTAAGGAATCGCCATACTGCTTTCCACAGTGGTTGTATCACTTCACATTCCCACCAGCAGTGTATGAGAATCCCAATCTCTCCACATCCCCGCCAGCATTCACTATTTTCTGTCTCACTGAACTTTGCCATCAGTGCTGGGGTGAGATGGTATCTCACTGTTGTTTTGATTTGCATCTCTCTGATGGCCAATGATCGGGAGCATCTCTTCATATATTAGCTGGCCACCTGAATATCCTCCTTGATGAAGTGTGTATTCATGTCTTCTGCCCATTTTTCAACTGGATTGTTAATTCCTTGGGTGTTGAGGTATTGGGGTTTTCTATAAATCTTAGAGCTAAGTCCCTTGCCAGATATGTAATTATTGGCAAATATGAATTTGTTGCTGTCATTTTTGTCATGTGCTTTTTCATGGTGTCGATTTCTTTGTTCCATATAATTTTCCATGCTGAGATTATTTTGTTTATGAAGCATGTTATCACTTCCTTTGTTGCTATTGTTTTAGTATTTGCTAAATATTTGTGCTAGTCTTCTTTTGGATTTTGATGTGAAGGTTTATCATTTTTCTTTAAGGTTTTCCTCTGATTTATAGTTTTCTTCCCAAGTTTAGAACAGTCCATTCTATCTTGTAGTTGTGTCTTGACTTTCCTACCATTTAGAAGTTCTGTAACTACACAGTCTTTTCCCTCTTTTTGGTTTGTAGTTGTCCTCATTTGTCAATTGATGTCTCTGGTTCCCTGTTTTTGGATACTTACGTAGCTGGGTTGGTTTCTAGCATCATGATGTGTGTTAATGGTCAGTTGTTGTTGGCTATTGTTGCTTCTCTGTGCATAGGACTCCCTTCGCATCTCTTCAAAGGTCTGGTTTTAACAAATTCCCTTTATTTCTGCTTATCTGGAAATGTCCTAATTTCACCATCATATTTGAGGAGCAATTTTGCTGGGGATATAATTCTTGGTTAGGTATTTTTCTCTTTTAGCATTTTATATATGCCATCCCATTGTCTTCTTGCCTGTATAGTCTGAGAAATTTGAGTTTAGTCTTATTGGTTGTCCCTAGTAGGTAACTTTTATTTTTTCCGTGCTGCTCTCAGGATTCTTTCTTTGTCTTTGTCTTTGGTGAGTTCGATGATGATACGTCTTGGTGATACTCTTTTGGGGTCTATCCTGTTTGGGGTTTGTTGGACTTGCCGAATGGATATATATATTCTCATCTTTTGTCATATCAGGGAGGTGGTCCTCCAACAAATCTTGGACAATTTACTCAGTGGTTTTATTTTTCTCTTCATGTTCTGGAATTCCAATGATACATAGGTTATTCCTTTTGATGGTATCCCACATGAACCTTAGGCTTTCTTCATTTTGTTTTGACCTTTTTTCTGACTGATCCCTTTCCAAAGAAGTATTCAGGTACTTGTCTTCCATCTCATTAATTCTGTCTTCCATTGCATCAATTCTACTCCTTTGCCCTTTCAATGTGTTATCTATTTCTGACAATTTTGTATTAATCTTCTGGATTTCTATCTGTAGATTTAGAATCATTTCTGATTTTTCATTTGTTTTGTCATTTTGTTCTTGTATTTTCTTCCAAAATTCTTCTAGGGTTTTTTCTGTGTTTTCTTTGGTGTGTCTCTCAATCCTTTGAAAATACCTAAATATAATTCTTTTGAATTCCTTATCAGGTAGTTCCAATGCTGCACCTTCCTCAGGGATGTGTTTTGGGTCTGTATCGTGTTCCCTGTTTCTCCTGCTTTATCTTGCTTCTTTGTGTGGACTGTGATACTCTGTCATCTCTGAGGCATTGTGATGTTTTTGTGTTTATATTTAATTGGTGATTGTATGTTGGAGTGGCTTGCCCATGATTTTTGTTTTCTTTGTATGTTATCTACACAAGCAGGGTACTACGCTGTGCTCCTCTATTCACTAGTTGACAGCACTCATACACTCATCATCTGTCTCCTTTCCTGTTGTGAGCCTCTTGTATGTCCCTGCTGACCTTGGCAAACAAAGCTTATTCTTAGGTCCCTGGAATCTGAACTAGAATGCTATCACTTTAAAATCCAAAGTAGTTGCCACTTGTAAAGATTCAAAATGGCTTAGCTCTTGGTCACGTTAAATATCCAAAATGGCCATGCCCTCCAACACTTTAAATATCCAAAATGGCTATGCCCTCAGTTACTTTAAATATCCAAAATGGCTGCCACCTGTAATCATTCACAATGGCTGCACCCCTCAGACAGCAGAAAGTCCACAGCTCAGGTTGTGTCCCTTCTTGCTGTTTCCCTTCCCAGTCATAGGCTACCAGAGCAGTTGTCCCTGCAGCCCTTGGTGATCAGGACTGATCTTTAGGTTACTTCGCAGGCCCCAACACCACTAGGAAATATTCAGGCTGTTGGTGACGTCAGAGTAGCAGACATTCCGCAGATCTGACAGTCTCTGTGCTCATTGTTTTCATTCATGTTTTTCCACTAGTTGGTCCCTAATCCACTTCTGTATAGTTCCTTTCAAAGCTCAAGGCTCCAGGATTATCCTCTGTATCTCTCAACTGGTTTTTCTTTTTTTGTTGAAGAGGGTCTGTGTTGCTTATCTGCCTACTCCTCTATCTTACCGGAAGTCCTCCATGGCTAAGAAATCTTTGCAGAAGTAGATTGTCTCATCTGCTTCCTGTGGTGGGTTTGAACTGCTTACCTTCTGGTTAGCAGTCAAATGCCTTACTCACTATACCACCAGAGCTCCTTTAACGAATGTGAAGTTATTAAAAAATATTCTCTCCACTTGTTTTAATTCTCAGCAAGATTATTTACTGTCATTCTTGTACTATCAGTCTATTTCTAAAATAAGTGTATTAGTAGACAAAAATCAACCAGAATACTATGGTGTTGTCTCTACTCTGAACCTCAGGAAAAATGAGGTGATTAACATGATATTTTATCCTTGTCTAAATCATTCTCCCTATAGGAAAATATCATTACATAATGAGAACTTCTAAGATCGTTTTTATATATCCTCACTTTTAAAGAAACACAGAGATGAGAATGTATGTAATATTGTTGTTGTTGTTAGGTGCCATCGAGTCGTTTCCAACTCACAGCAATCCCATGCACAGCAGAACGAAACACCGTCTGATCCCGCACCAGCTCCATGATCCTTGCTACACTTGAGCACACTGTTGCAGCCACCGTGTCAATCCATCTCATTGAATGCCTTCCCCTCTTTCAGTGACCCTCCACCTTTCCAAGCATGACATCCTTCTCCAGGGAATGGTCCCTTCTGAGAACATGACCAAAGTAGGTGAGACGAAGTCTGGCCATTCTTGCTTCCAAGGTGCATTTCAGCTGCACTTCCTCCAGGACAGATCTGTTAGCAGTCCATGGTACTTTCAGCATTCTTCGCCAGCACCACAACTCAAAAGCATCAACTCTTCTTCAG
>NW_006922215.1:1161913-1177535 GCF_000298275.1 Orycteropus afer afer | reverse complement strand
TGTAGAACCAAGCAACGTGATTTCTTTGACAACCTCAATGTTTTCTCCATTTACATATATAGTGCATTTAATAGCTATAATATAGTTTAAAATATATCTATAAGAACAAAGTGATACAAACCTCTGTTAGTTTACCACAGATTGTACATCTTGATTTATTTAGAACTCCTTTAGTAGGATTCTGTTTGTCTTCGTAGAGTGACAAACAAGATGTACTACAGAATTCTTGGAAGGACTCACTTGAATCCACTTGAGCAACAATGGTTCCTTTCATTGTGGTTATATCTCTGAAAAATAAGAGGTATGATATAAAGTAAAAACCATTTTAAAAGAAATAAAATATCAACAGTAATATACCATCTGAGATTTTTCATTTGCCCACAGATTTAATCCTGGGAATCAAACATCATTTTTGTATCCAGCAAATCACTATCACTATTTAGAAACTCTCAGGAGCTCTGGTGGCATAGTGCCTAAGGCATCTGACTGCTAACCAGAAGGCTGGCGGTTTAAACCCACCACCACTCCTTGGAAGGAAGGTTGGGCAATCTACTTCTGTAGTGATACTGCCTCAGAAACCCAAGGAAGAGTCGCTATGAGTTGGATTCAACTCAACGGCATTGAGTTTGGTTTGGTATTTAGAAACTCCTGGCAATAAAATATGATTCAGCAGATGACTGAAAAGCAAATTTATTTTATGATATGAAATCCTTACCCCTACTCTATTTATCTTCAACTAAGTAACATAGGCTTTCAAATATTAAGAATACTCAAGAATTTAAAAAAAAACACTTTTATTAATTATACCAAATTAATGTCAAGGACAAAATTATTAGGTATAGATTCATAATAAGTAACATGCATCACCAGAATATAACATACATCTGTTCTAGAAAGGATTACTGAACTTAAATACACTTCTCACTCTCTCTAAGTTGTCTGCCCACCATTCTGCACAGCTCTCCAACCGCAATTAGAAAGGTTAAAAAATGACAGTACTAATGACCATTGAGGGTTTCCTTTAATGTGAAGTTTCAGGATTCTCTATTTCAGCATAAGGCACTGTGGTGGCACAGTATTTGTTCACAGTTTTAAATCACTAGCCATTCCATAACAGAAAGATGAGGCAGTCTGCTTCCATAAAGATTTACAGCTGTGGAAACCCTATGAGGCACTTCTACTCTGGCCTATAGGATCTCTATCAGTCAGAATCAACTAGATGCAATTTGTAGTGGGTACATTTTAGTATGCAAGTTTGGATTATAAAACAATCCAAAAATTTCAATATTTGACTGCATTAAATATGTACAATATTTAATTTATTAAACATGCACCGAGTTCCAAGATCTAAAAGTAGCTAAAATTAGCTTTACAGATTTGGAATGCTCCAAATAACGGTACAGAAAGTCCAGTTGGTTTGACCCTGCATATATATACTATCCTATATTCTGCCTATTTTTAACCAGTGAAACATACCTAAAAATGGAAGAAAAGAGGACCTGTTTCTCAAAGTTTCTAAAAACTGGTATCTGACTCTTCTAACAGTGAATATCATGATGATTTAGTGTTAGTGACAAATATTTTCAAAGTACATAGAAAATCCAAAGACTTGTCAATTTCAAATTATCTTGATCTGAATTCTGTACAAAATATAACCTCTTTTAATATAGATTTAGTCATATATAAAAAAAAATTCTTGTAATAATGAAATAAGCATATACTTTACAAATTCAAGGAGTCCAACGAAGATTACAGATGTGTTAATTATAAGGGCCTAAAGAGGGCTGCTATGAGTCAGAATCAAGTCAATGGCAATGGATTTGGTTTCTGGTGCCCTGGTGATATGGTGGTATGGTGGTTAAGTACTCAATCGCTAACCAAAAGATCAGAAGTTTGAACCCACCAGCCACTCCACTGGAGAAAAGACCTGGTAATCTGCAGTTGTACTCTGTCCTATAGGGTCACTATTAGTTGGAATTTGACTCAAGGGCAACGGGTTTCATATTTTTGGTTTTTATATCAATCAGCCCAAAACCTATCCAAATACCAAGCCCTCTATTCATAAGTCATCTGAGCTTGCTAAAGAAACTCCAAAAACATTAAAAATTTGAATTGGTTTCAAGACTCAAACTAGCTTATCAATTTTCAAAATACAGCTCACAAGACTCACATTAACAATTTTTTTTTTCTTAAAAAAAACTTTATACCAGTATTCAACCATATGGAAGGTAAACCTTACTTTTTACACATAACACAGAGTTTCTTTGGAGCAGGCTTGTGAGAGAAGGAAGAAAGGCAGGTGGTAGAACAAAATAGGTGAGCAGATCCTTTTCGTTGATAAGCTGTCTGTCCCTTCTGCAAAGGTTTTTTGCAGTTTGCACAAGTGACTTTAACTGGTTTAGTGGGTTGCTGTTGGGCAGAAGGCTGAAAAATCTGTTTAGGAAGTGAGGCCACTGGTGATAAAGAATCCACTCCAGGTTGTTTCTGGTTACGGGGAAATGAAGCTGACTGGGAGATCCAAGAATCTTAAAAACAAAATGCACAAGAGAGGGTAAGGAAACAAGTATTTATGCAAATTAAAATTTATCTATAAGAAATAATTTTAAGTTCCCATTCTGCAAAAGCTTAAGTTAATAAGGCAGCAGTACAGCAGAGAAATAAAAAACAAATTCTGGCATAAGAATATCTGGTTCAAATCCCACCTCCATCACTTAATAGACTTCTCTTAAAATGAAAATGGTACTAATCTCTTAAGAAGGATAGCATTTAAATGAGATAATACATGTAATAAAGTCTATTATGATCAGCCTACAGTAAGTATTAAAAAAATACCAGCCACTGGTTATTAAGTAGCAAGTAGTCATGAATTTACAGAATATTACTATAAGAACACATATATGTACATAAAAGAATAAAATGCTGACCATCCAGAATTGTTGAGAAATGTGATGCAAGTACGAGAAAGTTTACATGTTATTTATTTTCAAAACATCTACTTAACAATAACTTTTTTTAATAGATCTCATTCTAAACCCTCTATTACCACATATCACAGCAATTAAAAGTACAATGTTATAAGGAAATAAATGGTATTGTCAATGTATACTAACAAACATCAGAGTACAGTCTCAGCATAGTTATCCATCATCTTCTCTTTAATATTAGCTTCCTTTGTACTTATGAGCAAGAAGTCTGCAGCATATTGCAATCTTGTACCACAGATTTCTCACTATACCATTAATACCTATTTTCATTTTGTATCCAATTTCTATGACTCTGGTCTCTCTTTTTTTTTTCCTTTCCAATTTCTTCTAAATTTTTAACTTTATATACAGAGTAAATAGAGTACATCCTAGAATTCATTTATTCTGCCAACTTTAGAGTAACTGACACAAACTCATTGCCATCAAGACAATTCTGACTCATCGCAACTCTATAGGACAGAGTACAAATGCCCTAGAGGGTTTCCAAGGCTGTAATTCTGTACAGAGCAAATTGCCTCCTCTTTCTCCCATGGAGCACCTGGGGGTGGGTTCAAACTGCTGACCTTTTGGTTAATAACCAAATACCTTAACTACTATACCACCAAAGTTCCTAGAGTAACTTACAAATAAGTAAAAATACTAATCAACAAGGGGGGAGAAAAAGAGAAATTACTAAAATATGTAGCAATTCCACCATTTTATGAAGAAAATAAAGGCCTTTAATCAAAAATGATATTTGAACATATGCTAGAAGGAATAGTATTTTACAATACAAATATGACACCTTAAAGTTTTTCAAAGTTGAGGCTTATCATTTGAACATACACTTAAGAGGGGACAATTTAAAATTTGATATCATCTATTAACTTGACTTTTGAACTATGGCTTTTTAAAATTCAGTTTAGCATTCTCAGTCTTACTCACTGCTGTTGAGTCGGATACGACTCATAGTGACCCCTCCTTGGGTTTCTGAGGCAGTATCGCTAAGGAAGTAGACTGCCCAACCTTCCTTCCAAGGAGTGGCTGTGGGTTTGAACTGCCAACCTTCTGGTTAGTAGTCACATGCTGTTGGCACTATAGCACCAGAGCTCCCTAGGCCTTGTATAAATAATGTGTATCAAAACCAAAACCAAACACACTGCTGTTGAGTTGATCCTCACTCACAGTAACCCCTCCTTGGGTTTCTAAGGTGGTATCTCTATACAAGTAGGTTGCCCAGTCTTCCTCCCGAGGAGTGGCTGCTGGATTTGAACCAACAGCCTTCTGGTTAGCAGTCAAATGCCTTAGTCACTAAGGTTCCCTTTATCTGTATCTGCAGCTCACAAATTTCTCCCACTTTCAAATTTCTATCTCTCCCAACAGCCAACAACTACAACAACAAAAATTTGGAATAGAAGGAACCTAATCATTTTGTCTAAACTCCCCATTTTATAAAAGAGAAACTAAGTGATAGCAATGCAAGTAAATTCAAGTCAAAATCAGTCTAAGAACGAGTAGAAATAACCAAGATTTTTATAACTCTTGATCTATTACTATTCTCTATTAGAAATAAAACAGCACTCTAACGCAAGAGCAAATTCAACTCAAGTTTGTTTAGTTTTCCTTGTATAACACTTTTAATAACCAGGAGCACAGGACTCTTATGGTGATATATAGCCCTTTTACCCAGCAACATTCCTAAGGAAGTAAGTGACCTGAAATGTAAGAATTTTCTTAAGAAGAGTTGTTTAAATAGAAGAATCTGGAACTATGCTAAATAATCAACAAATTTTACACACATATATACACGACATGGCCTAATGTTCAAGATCTGCTGTTAGGTATCTAAAGAGATGGTGGAAAGGAACAAGCTGCAAATCTATCTGCGTGTACAATTACATGATTTTCAGTGGTGAGACTGAATGTTATTTTCTTCTTTATGCTTTTGTTTCTTAATTATGAAAAAGGCAAAAAGGTTATTTTAAAACTAATTTGTACATTGTAATTCTTAAACTTTTGTGTAAGCTGGAAAGCTACAATGACTGATCCTTGAATACACAGTTGCTCCTGCTATTGTTGTTAGCCGCCCCTTAGTTGCTTCCAACCCAAGGCTACCTCATATGTGCAGAGCTGAACTGCTCCACAAAGTTTTCAAGGCTGTTAACTTTCAGAAGCAGATCACTAAGCCTGCCTTCCAAAGCACCAATGGATATGTTTGAACTGCCAACTTTTCAGCCCATAGTTGAGCGTGTAATTATTTGCACCACGCAGGAACTCCAATATAGGAAACTAATAGCAGTAAAATGGTAAGAACTTCTGAAAAGCATTATGATAATGTATTTCTGGAACTTGAAAATGCTCACATAAACATGTCTAGATACTACCACCTCTCCCCAGCAAGACACATACAGAACACACCTACCCACAAGCATATATACGAATCTGGGAGTGAGAGTCTTAGAAGCAAAGAGAAATTTTCCAAACTGAGTGATAAGGAACATACTCTTTCAAAACCAGTATAAACCATACTTTAGTTTTCAAACCAAAATTCTTTAGGAGTGGAAGGGAGAAGGGACTCATCTCCTTTTGCCTAGCAACTTCACTTTTAGGAATATACTCTAAGGAAGTAATAAGAATATCAAAGAATGATGAACAATGTGCAAGTCAAATATCCATTTTGCACCATTAAAACTCATGTAGCATTTCACCAAATTCAATACCTTTTCATGACATAAGCATTCAATAAGACAGCAACAGAAAGGAATTTCCTCAATAATAAAAGGAATTTATGAAAAACTCACAGCTAACATCATACTCAATGGAGAAAGACTGACAACCTTCTCATAAAGATCAGGAAAAAAACAGGGATGTTCATTCTCACCTCTGCTATTCAACATAGTCTAAAAGTCCTAGTCAGAGCAAATGAGGCCAGGAAAAGGAAAACTGCAAGGTACCCAAATTGGGAAGAAGGAAGTCAAACTATTTTCCCCGCCCCCCAAAACATCACAATCCTATACACAGAAAACTCCAATAATCCAAAAGAAAACTATTAGAACCAATAAATGGATTCAGCAAGGTGACAGGATATAAAGTTGTTAACAAAAATCAGTCAGGTTTGCTATACATCAGCAATGATCAAGTGGAGGAAGAAATTTAAACACTGCAGTACCATCTAAAAAAAATAAAGTACCTATGAATAAATTTAATCAGGAAAGTAAAAGACTTGTATACAGAAACCATTACTAAAAGTAATCAAAGACCTACATAAATGGAAGTATATTCCATGTTCGTGGGTTGGAAAGCTTAATATAGTTGAGATGTCAATACTACCTAAAGCAATCTATAAATTCAGTGCAATCTCCACCAAAATTCCAACAGACTTTTTACAGAAACAGAAATGACAATAATCAAATTTATAAGGAAGGGCAAGGAACTCTGAACAGCTAAAGCAATCCTGACTTTCCTTTTCGCTTCTAATTTTCACATTAAAATACTAGTTAAAGGATACTAGCCAAAAGTATTATACAATAAATAAGGTGCCAAACTGTCAAACTATGATACTGAATATAAAGAGTACTTTTTAAAAAAACCTCTCTATATAAATAATTAATTTTCTAATGATCCCAGGTAAAATACTGTAACATGGTTTTTGTCTCTATTCTTGGTAGTTAAAATTTCAAACTTAAGGTAACAACTCAATAAAACTAAACTACTGTACAAGCAGACATTAAACAAAGTAGCACTAATTACTATAATAATAATAATAATAATAAAAGTCCAAAGTTTAAATTCATTTACATAAGTAGAACGTCACTTACTGCTTACCAGGATTATGATGAGTTGCTGATTCTCCATTCTGAAATACATCTCCTGCCACATTCATCCTACCAGGATTAAAAGGTCCTACTCCAGTCTTGGTCTGTGAAGTTAAAGATGGGGTGTATGTTTGTATATTAACACCAAAATTACTTGACTGCAGTCCGTTAGAGACATCTCCCAAGTTGGTATTCTGCAGTGATGTTACATGTGTAATCATTAAGTTCATATCGCGCCCGTCAGGATTTTCTAATTGGCCATCATTCACAGAGCTTACACCTGTTTCTAAGGTCGTAACATTAGCAATCTGAATTTCAGAGTCTGGTTCTGTGGTGATACCACTATTACCCATTCCTGCATTTACCTTACTTCTTGCAAAACTGGAAGTGGAGAAATCCATATCATTGGTTCTGTTTTTAGTTTCAGAAGGTCTCCGTTCAATAAAACTGGAGGAATTTTTCTCTTGTCCTTGATTTGTTTCCATGTCCTCTTCATCATCAATGATAATTGTTTCACTTACGCTTCCCTTCTGAGAAGTCAATTCTTTTGAGGAAGGAAGAGTTTTAGAATCATTTCCTTGTAGTTCTTCAGTTTTTGAT
The DNA here is from genome assembly GCF_000298275.1 of Orycteropus afer afer. Taxonomy (NCBI): domain Eukaryota; kingdom Metazoa; phylum Chordata; class Mammalia; order Tubulidentata; family Orycteropodidae; genus Orycteropus; species Orycteropus afer. The sequence continues at coordinate 1,170,157 of NW_006922215.1, read as the reverse complement.
GATGTAAATGTTATAGTTCTTTGATCAGCCACCACTGGTGCCGAAGGTGGAGGAGGCTGTACAGGTTCTATAAAAACAACATCATCATCATCTTCCACTGATGAGTTTTGAAATTTATTAGATTTAGAGACTAATGGATTGGGTGGACTACTGAATGTATTTCCTACATTTGTGAGACTAGTTGCCATCGTGGTACCCCCTAATAAAACAGGAGTCTGTTCAGTCAATTCTAATCCTCCCACTGAACCTGTGTCCATGCCAAAGAACCTGTTAGGGAGATAGAAAAAAGAAAAATTTCAGTATAATTATTCTTACTTAGAATGATCCTAACTGAAACAGTTTAAAAATACAAGCATATTTTACATTCCTTTGTATTCTAAGTTTGAGTAATTTTTACCTAACTTCCAGAAAAATATTTGATACCTGTATCTTCTCTCATTAATAACTGAATATAGTTTACTTGTTAACTTCCACAATATAAAAAAATTATCCAATTTTCAGTAATAACAATCCCACCATCAACTCCTTTACTATTTACCCTAACAAATTTTAACACTGAAAATATAGACAAATCCTACTGAAGGATTTGAACTAGAAAATAAGCATAATCTGGCAAAAATAATCCTTTTACTATACATCTATCCCACTTATCTACTATACTTATTAAAATGTGCAATTCCAAACATCCCTTACTTTATTCCTCTTTTAATCTTTTTCTCATATTTCCTGCTTCCCACCTAACTGTATGATTAAATCCTGAAAATCTGAGATCTTTCTTGACCCTGTTTTTTTACCAAGCACTATGCTATGTGCTTTGTATCCATTAAGTAGACTGACAAAGACATAGGAGTCCCAATCCCTGGAACCTGTCAACACTACTTGTATGAAAAGAGTTTTTACTGGTTAAATATTTTGAGATGAGATTATCTGGGATTATCTAGTTGGGCTTTAATGCAATCACAAATGCCTTTATAACAGGGAGATTACACAGATGGCGGAGAAGACAGCAACATAACCACAGAGGCAAAGACTGGAGTGACACAGTCAAGAAATGACAAAAGCCCCAGAAAGTAAGAGGCAAGAACAGATTCTCCCCTGGAGACTCCAGAGGAAGCATGGCCCTGTTAACATTTGGATTTCAGCTAAGTAAAATGATCCTATTTCTGACCTCCAGAACTGTGAGAGAATATTCTGTTATTTTAAAACTCACCAAGTTTGTGCTGTCAGTGAAGGTAAACACGGGTATTCAGGTGGATAGATGGATGGGCAGACTGAACTATTAGGTATGTCTATGCAGAGGGGAGTGTGCCCAAGACTACATATAAGGTTGTCAGACAATGGTTCTACAAGTGTATTTGTATGTTCTGTAAGAATTCCCAGGGGTATAGTAGAGCTGACAAGGGACAAGGTTGTTGTCACTTCTTGGTCACACAGCCAGCTACCCAGAGGGAGTGAGTAGTTGAACCTGTGGGCTTGGGACCATAGTTGCAGGGGACATCAAGCTCAATTGGCATAATATACTGCACAAAACATTGTTCCACCTCCTACATTGGTGAGTAGTGACTGGGATCTTAAAAGCTTGCAAGCAGCCACCTAGATGCAACGATGGGTCTCTCCTCGTCCAGTGCAAAGAAGAATAAAGAAAACCAAAGATTCATGGAAACAATTAGTCCTGGTGACCGGTACCCCATGAGATCCTCAGTCTATATGACTCGACTATGCAACCAGAAGAATTAGATAGTACCCGGCTACCACTGTCAACCACTCAGAGGGGGACCTAGGAGGAGATCCTGGATAGAGAAGGAGAACAACGTGGAACAAAACTCACAATCATTTGGGGGGAAAAAAAAGGGACATCAAGTTTGCTGGTCTGGTAGAGCCTGGTGGAACCGATGAAACTATGGTCCCTAGCTGCCCTTCAGGTCTGGAATTGTGGCTTCCAGCCAAACAAAAGACAGGCATATGAGTTTAACATGTACCTGAGTTGGATACACTCCTTGGAGAGAACAAGGATGGGAGAAAGAGGGGCAGTTTATGCACAGGGAGACAGTTCAGGGGGCAGGAGTGCATGGAGGGATGGACACAGGGAAGAGGTAACCATCGGGAGAAGTGGGGGGCATGTTGCACTGGGGTAAAATGTAGTCAATGTCATGAGATAACGTGTGTATGAACTGCTGTATGGAAAGTGAATTTGCTCTGTAAACTTTCACCCAAATCACAATTAAAAAAAAAAAAAAAAGTCACCAAGTTTATGGTAATTTGTTACCTTTGCTACTTTATAAAGAACACTCACTGCTGTCTAGTCGATCCTGACTCACAGCGACCCCTCCTTGGGTTTCTGAGGCAGGATCTCTACTAAAGGAGATCGCCTAATTTTTCTTCCGAAAAGTGGCTGGTGGATTTGAACCAGCAGCCTTCTGATTAGCAGTCAAATGCCTTAGGCACTACACTACAGAAAATTAGTATAATCCACTTCTTAATCTTCAAAACAATCTTTGATATAAGTATAATTTTTGTTCCATTTTAATGATTAGTAAATTGTGCTCCAAATCACACACAATTGGAATGCCTACTAAGCTCTCTATTAGTAAACAGCTCAAACTCTCCATTGCTCTGCTACATATTCAATTTTCTGAGTACCCACTATATGCCAAGCTATGCTCAAGCCAAAGAGCCGGCACAGACTTAACAATAAATAAAGAGCCAGAGAAGAAAGAAAATAACTTTTGAAACAATGCCCTTTAGCAGATGCAGAACATAAGAGCAACTGCACAGGTGGGAGCAGAACTAATCCTAAATAGGAATTACCTTAAATCAGAGACTATGAGCGTACACTGTAGATAAATTTGTAGATGGGAAGCTGAAGTATTAATACCACAGTAAACAGCAGTCTTAAAGACTACTTTAAAAAGATTACTTCATATATACTGCTATTTATTTATACTACTATAAAGAGCTTCTGGAAGAATAAAGAGACTAAAATAAATAATTATTAGTTTGGCAGATGGGTAAAAAGGGTGGATAAACTGTTCATGTGATCATGGTATATCTTTTTGGAGTTTTCTTAATTTTTGAACCACATGATTTATTATCTATTTCTAATGCTACATTGGGAGCTCTGGTAGCATAGTGGCTAAAGCACTTGACTGCTAACCAGAAGGCTGGCGGTTCAAACCCACCAGCCACTCCTCGGAAGGAAGGTTGGGCAATCCTACTTCCGTAGTGATACTGCCTTGGAAACCCAAGGAGGGGTCGCTATGAGTCGGGGCCAACTCGATGGCACATAACAACAACAACACAATGCTACATTAATTTAAAAAAAAAAAGAGTTACTAGATAACCAGTTTATTTAGGTGGTTAAGAGAAGACCTCCTTGAGAGGTAACATTTACACTGATAAATGAAATGACAAGATCCAGCTGTGGAAAAATTGGGAGAAAGGCACCCCAACCAAAGAAAACAGCTCCTGCAAAAGCCTGGACAGAATGAGGTTGGCTAATTCCAACAAAAAAATAAAGGCCAATGTGGCTAGAACACCATAGGTGGTTAAGGGGAAGAGTGGCACGACGAGAGTTAGAGAAATAAATACAGAACAACTCACTATATTCATTAATCACTCTCAACAAAGATTACTGAGCACCTAGTATGCAGTTTTAGACACTTGGGAAAACTCAGTAAAGAAAACAAGTAAACATCGATGCCCTCAGAAAGCATGGATTACAATAACAGGAGTCTGGAATACTGTAGTATTTTCAGCAAAAGGACATAATCTCACTTATGTTTTGAACAGATCACTCTGGCTGTTATATAGGAAAAGGATTATAAAAGGTAACACTAGAAACAAAGAATCCAATTAAATAATTACGGAATGCTTTAGATGAATGATGGTAGTAGATTCAACAATAGCAGAGATGGGATACTATTTTTTTAAAGGCAGATTTTACTTACATGAAAAGCTTTCCAAGATATACTGTTCAATATGACTGCTAACCAGAAAGCTGGTGGTTCAAACCCACCAGCCACTCTCAAAAGGAAGGTTGGGTAATCTACTTTCATAGTGACACCACCTCGAAACTCACAGAGGTGTTGCTAGGAGTCGGGTCCAACTTAACGGCACATAACAAGTGTTGAAGGCAAAAAAGCTACAGAACCACAGAAAGTATTAATACAATGTTACGCATACTCAAAATACACACACACACACACACTCACACACACGATCTTCCCAAAGTACTGATACAGGAAGTTTGCTAGGAGAATCAGGAAACATGGGTAGAGGATACAGTCAACAAAATGCACTTGAGATTCCATTTTAATCTAGAAAAATTTTAGGCAGCTAAAACACCAGCCACTCCTCGGAAGGAAGGTTGGGCAATCTACTTCCGTAGTGATACTGCCTCAGAAACCCAAGGAAGGCTCGCTATGAGTCGGGTCCGACTGGACAGCACATACATAGTAACAACAACAAAAAGTACCTAACTGAATAATGGGAAAAATTAGGAATCAGTAATGAAAGATACACACTTGACAAAGCTCTAGTCAAATAGAGTTCCAAGATGTCTTGCAACAGATGAATGGATAAACAAAATGTGGTACATACATACTATGGAACACTACTTAGCCTTAAAGAAAAATGAAGTTCTGATACATGCTACAATATGGATAAACCTTGAAGATATGCTGAGTAAATAAGCTAATCACAAAAGGATATATATTGTATGGTCTCACTTAATTTTCTTGGTCCACAGGTTTAGTGGCATGATTTTGTGGGTCTCCCCAGTCAACTGGCCTAGAACTGTTTTTAAGAGTTTCTGCTGTACCTCCTAGTTCAGTGAATAGTGCCTGGAGCAAGAGAGGAAGATGGAGACCCAGAAATCAGAGAAAAAAATGGATGGCAGGTCTAACAGCCTTCGCAAACTAATGCCTCCTTTTGTCATGACATCTGAAGAAATGGATAGTGCCAGGCTACCATTACGGATTGTTTTGATCAAGGGCCTAATAAATGGATCTTCAGCAAAAGCAGGAAAAAATGTGGAATAGAACTTTAAGTTTTCATTGGAAACCAGCTTACTGGATACACACTGAGACCGAATCTAATGGCTAGAAACAACTTGTAAACCTTGAAACAAAATTATCTCATGAAGTCATCTTTAAGCAATTTAAGCTCATATAATGAAGAACATTCACTTGGAGCATGGTGCTCTTTTAAAGAAATAGCTACATGAGATTAAATAGACAACAGTAACTCTAAAACACAGACAAGAACTTTAAGGGGCAGAGTCTAAATTAAGAGTGGTGAAACAATATGAGCAGAGGTAGGGAGAAGAACCATGACATAACATGAAGTGTGTAACCATTATCAATGAACTGTATGTATATGTAAAACTTGTTGAATGCATGTGTTCTGCTGTATATACTTTAACCAAAAATAAAATCTTAAAAAACAAAAAAAAATTCCAATGGATTATCAATCTCTAAATTCCTAAGAGTGATAGATAATAAGCACTTTTCACAAATGGGCTACACCAACTTTAAAAAAAAAAAAAAATTACAGATAGGTTATAATGTCTGTGCACAGATTAGGTCTCATACTTGAGGGAAGGCCAGAAGGCAAAACCAATATGCTCACTTTAACTACCAGAATTATTCTTAAATACTATTCTTTGTCAACGTATACAATCTAGTTCTTTATTGTGTTTGTGTGTGTGTTATCTTCTGACCATTAAGTATCCTAATTAAATCAAGTACTAGCATCAGGAGTGCTAGTATTTTTCATCCTACATCGTAACAAATGTGAAATGCTTTCATTATCTTACATGATGTTTTAAGGGTACAAAGGTTTTATTTTAGTCTCACTAATTGTGACAATAAGCCCTTTAACCTAGGTAGACCAGTGTTAGGTCTCCAGAATTCGAAGACCATGTACAGAGCTCAATTCCAAAACCAGTCTTCTTTTCTTGCAGAACAAGAGCTGTGTTTGTCCATCTGTGTCAAGATGGAGGACATGCCAATGCTGGGAAATGGCAGAAGATATATTTATATCTACTTTTTTAAAAATTAGTAACTCTATTTTAAAACTTTGTTGTTATTAGTTGCCATGAAGTAAGCTCTGATGTAAGCTGAAGTAACCTACATTATGTACCAATTCTGTGCCATCTTCATAAACACTAGTATGTCTGGGTTGTTATGGGTATTGTGTCAATCCATCTCATTTCTCTCACCTTCTACTTTACCCATCTAAGGAGTGATTATTTGCTTCACCCAAAGATCTAAAAGTTATTACTCCCTACTCCAAGGCATTTAAAATATTTTCAAGCACCAATATATATATACTGTTATTCTGAACAGTTTTCCAATAAGCAAAGCTTATTCATAGTAAAAAACAAAAGGTCATGTTTAGGAGAAAGTTTCAGATAAGGTCTTCAGTTATTTATTTTAAATAAACAAAAATTTTAATATCACTGCTACAGTAAACTTAAAAAATTAAATTGAAATATATTAACATATTTATTCAAAAATTTCACAACTAATTCTACTAAATTACAAAAGCAAATATAGTAATTCAGTAACAGTTAACATTTACTCAATGCTTATTATGGGCCAAATATTCATGACAGTCAAACATTACAGTAACTTCATGGAACAGAACCATTATCATCTCCATTTTACAGATTAAGCAAACAAATCCTCAAAATTTAAGCAAGATGCACAAGACCACAAATAAGAAGTCAGGATTGAAACATGTAACTTGTATGAAATATGCAATAAGGGTACTGAACAATAAAATAAATTGTGCAGCTCTTACTAAAATGAGTGTTCAAGAGCAATAATCAAATCAACATTCTAATACACAAGTTTCAAAATGAAGTGTACCCAAAGTGTCAAGCAAAAAGGGGATTTTAAGAAAAGTAACTGAATTTATAGTTAACATTCATTCACCATGATAATAAGTATCCTGACCAATTTAACAATTTTCAAAAGAACAAGGCAACACCTCAGCCTAAATCAACTGGTGTTAAGAAATGCACAGAATTTGAATGCATGAGTTCTTTAGATCCTTTCTATGTTTTAGTGTATCTCAAATATCAGCAGTGAGCTCTAGTGGCACAGTGGTTCAATCAGACAGCTGCTAACCAAAAGTTCAGCAGTTCAAACTCACCAGCCACTCTATGGGAGAATGATGAGGTGGTCTGCTTCCGTAAAGATTTACAAACTTGGAAATCATATGGGGCTCTGCTGTCCTAAACCATTGCTATGAGTCAAAATTGGCTCGATGGCAGTGGATGGTGGTTAAAACAGAAGAAAACAATTTCTGGGCAAACAAAGCTAGAACTGATTTCACAGTACCCTCTGGAATCAAATCAGTCTTCTCTGATAGAAATGTTAGCTCCCAACTCATGGCCACCCCATTGCACAACTGAGATAAAAGGCTCTGATGTCCTATGCCATATCCATGATTGGTTGCAGTGTGGACCAGTGTAATCCACAGGGTTTTCATTGGCTGATTTTTAGAAGCCAATCATCAGGCCTTTCTTCCTACTCTGTCTTAGTCTGGAAACTCTAATGAAATGTGTTCAGCATCATAGCAAGATTAAAGCTTCCACCAATAGATGGCTGCACATGAGGTACAATGGCCAGGAATCAATACCATGCCTCTGCACAGAAGGCAAGAATGTCACTACTACACCAACACTGCCCCCCTGGAAGAAAATAGTGGAGCACAAAATAGTAACTTCCTTATCATAGCTACTTAGTTCTCTGCCGCAATCTACTTCTCAAAACAGAATAATCATTCAACTGTAACAGCTATTTTCAAATCCTAGATTGTAAGTAAATGATCACTTCTACATGTCACTGAGAATATGTTTCAAACACACTTAGTCCTATAAAGAAAGCCAATCAAAATCTGATCATTTCTTGTGGGGTGGTGCTCAAGAATGTGCATTTCGAACACATTCGCAGGTGATATTGCTTTAAGTAGTCCCAGAACATTTTGCAAACAACTTTTCTAGACGATATTCTTCAGGTGATACTACACTATCACTGAGAAAAAATGTATCTCAGAATTTTTCTGGAAAAAAAGACCAGTTCTACATTTTCCAAATAGTCTACGCCACTTAACAACTTTTATACCTCTAATCAATTCTACTGTGGCAAGAGGCGGTGGAAAAGCTCAATATCTTCAGCCAAAACCAGGCCAGGAGCTGATTGTGGAACAGACCATCAACTGCTCATATGCAAATTC
>NW_006922215.1:1128241-1160073 GCF_000298275.1 Orycteropus afer afer | reverse complement strand
TTTTGGTCATGTTGTCAGAAGGGACCATTCCCTGGAGAAGGATGTCATGCTTGGTAGGGTGGAGGGTCGACGAAAGAGAGGGAGGCCTTCAATGAGATGGACTGACATGGTGGCTGCGATGATGGGCTCAAGTATAGCAGGGATTGTGGGGCTGGCTCGAGATCGGGCAGTGTTTCGTTCTGCTGTGCATGGGGTCGCTATGAGTCAGAAATGACTTGACGGCACTTAACAACAACAACAAATCAATTCTACTTAGCTTATATTTAACACTGAGCAAATAACTTCATTTTTCTGAGCATCAACTATAATAGTATAAATATGATTTACAGGATCCTTCTCAGAATTCAAAGAGATAAGTGGATGTGAAAGCTACTTAGCATAGTGTTAGAGTAAATATTTACCAGGCACTAAGTTTCCAATTATTTTTAAAGTTTCTTTGTAATATTCCATCATCAAAAATCATAAATGCTTTCAGTTTTATTTGGTTTTTATTTTGATTCCATGAATATCAACTAACACAATAGCTGATGTTCTCATGAAGAAACAATGAAAAAGTAGTAGTTAAAATATAAATGTTTTTAACATCATGATAACAAAAGATAAATACTCAAGCTTTCAAATCTTGAAGAAAATAAAATCACAAAGAAACCATTTAGAAGTTATTAAACAAAAACATTCATTATTTTCTCACTTACAAGCCTACTTCAGACATCTTTCTAGGTTTGAACCTAGAAAAGGTTCAAACGCATTTAGCTGCTAACCAGAAGGTTCAAGCCCACTAGCCACTCCATGGACGGAAGACCGGGCAGTCTACTTCCATAAAGATTTACTGCCTCGGAAACCCAAAGGGGGTCGCTACTGGTCTTCTCTCTCGCAAAGCAGCTGGGTAGATTTCAACCACTGACCTAGGTTCCATAAAAGTTATAAAGGTTAAGATGAAGTCTTCTCTACAACAAAAGGTGTTAGTCAATATACGTTCATGGCCCTTATATGAGTTCTGAAGGTACAATTCTGAGACAATGTGACAAATTCAAAAATGAAAGTCTTCATAAACAGGAATTCAAACCCAGACCAAATCCACTGCCATCCACGGTTGATTCCAACTCATAGTGACCCCCATTGGGTTTCCAAGGTTGTAAATCTTTATGGAAGTTAATTGCCTCATCTTCCTCCACCAGAGCAGCTAGCAGATTTCAACTACTAAACTTCTGGTTAACAGCCAAATGCCTGAGGCACTATGCCACCAAAATCCTTATAAATAAGGATAGATTTATTTATAAATATACATAAAATGTCAAACCAAAAGATACCATCTAACTTAATGGGAAACACTAAAAGCATTACCATTAAAGGCAGGAATAAGACAAGGATATTCTTTATCATTACCACACAGATTGTTCTGGAGGTACCAGCCAATGCAATAACATAATAAATAAATAAAGACATACGAAAATTTGAAAGGAAATTATCATTATATGTAAAATATATGATTGTTCACCTGAAAGATCCAAGAAATTTATCTGTAAAGCTACTATAAGCAGTGAGATAATTTAGTAAAGTGACTGGATACAAAATTAACATGTAGAAATTAGAAGCCAACTGAAGGGTCAACTAAAGACAGACATAAAATTTTGGTTCCACACTGTTAAGATAGGTAGACATAAATACTGATTTGGGTGAAGAGAGGGGCAATGCACCAAATGTGAATGATCAACATGGTGGCATTGAGGAAGTGGAAGACAGAGAGGTACATGGGAGGTACAGACAACAAAGATGAACCATTTTGCACATAGAGTACTGCATTGTCAGTGAAGCCAAACACGGGTATATGGGTGGATAGATGGGTGGTATGTCTACGAAGTGGGAAGTGTACCCAAGATCATGTATAGGGTTGGCAGACAATGGTTCTACAAGTGTATGTGTACGTTCTGTAAGAACTCCCAGGTGTATAGTAGAGCTGACAAGGGACAAGATTGTAGTCATTTCTTGGTCACAGCCAGCGACCCAGAGGGCCCGAGTAGTTGAACCTGTGGGCTCAGGACCAGTCACTGGAGACATCAAGCTCAACTGGCATAACATACTACACAAAACATTGTTCTACCTCCTACTTTGCTGAGTAGCGACTGGGATCTTAAAAGCTTGCAAGCAGCCATCCGGATGCAACAATGGGTCGGTCTCTCTCCTCGTCCAGAGCAAAGAAGAATGAAGAAAACCAAAGATTCATGGAAACAACTAGTCCTCACGACTGGTACTCCACGCAATCCTCAGCCTATAAGACTATGAGACCAGAAGAACTAGATGGTGCCCAGCTACCACTGTCAATCACTCAGAGGGGGATCTATGTAGGAGATCTTGGATAGAGAGGGAGAACAATGTGGAACAAAATTCAAAATCATTTGGGGGAAAAAAAAAGGGGGAGACCAGGTTTCCTGGTCTGATGGTGCCTAGTGTAACCACTATGACTGTGGTCCCTAGCTGCCCTTCAGGTCTGGAGTTGAACCCACACCTGTGGCTTCCAGCCAAATAAAAGACAGGCATAAGAGTTGAATATGTACCTGAGGTAGATACATCCCTTGCAGAGAACAATCATGGGAGAAAAAAGGGCTGTTTATGCACAGGGAGACAGTTCAGGGGGCAGGAGTGCATGGAGGGATGGACACAGGGAAGAGGTAACCATCGGGAGGAAGTGGGAGGGGAGGTGTTGCATTGGGGTAAACTGTCAATGTCATCAGATGTGTATGTGAACTGCTGTATGGAAAGTGAATTTGCTCTGTACACGTTCACCCAAATCACACACATAAAAAAAAACTGGTTCCATACAAAGACATACTAGGCGTACACTGAGGGATTAAAAGAGAGAGAAACCCAAAGGACAGGAAGAATGGGAGAATTCAACAGCCACAAAATTTTGGAAGCTGGAAAAAACATAAATATCAATCAGTAGTAACTGACTAGGAACTCTGGTAGCATAGTGCCTAAGGCACTTGAGTGCTAACCAGAAGGCTGGCAGTTCAAACCCACCAGCCACTTCTCAGAAGGAAGGTTGGGCAATCTATTTCCGTAGTGATACTGCCTCGGAAACCCAAGGAGGGGTCACTGAGTCAGGTCTGACTCAATGGCACATCACAAGAACAACAACAGTAACTGACTAGGAGCTCTGGTGGCGTAGTGCATAAGTTATCTGACTGCTAACCAGAAGGCTGGCGGTTCAAACCCACCAGCCACTTCTCAGAAGGAAGACTGGGTCTCCCATGGAGTGCCTGGTAGGTTTGAACCACTGAACTTAAGGTTAGCCAAGTTTTTAACCACTGTGTCAAATTTAAATCAAAGGTATTAAATGAACCTAGGCATACTTAGTGTTGATGTTAAGACCCACCTACCTTTCCCCCCAAGCCAGATATCTACTCTCCAGGCAAAACAATTAAAGACTGAGAAATGTGACTAGGTTTAAAAGAAAGACCTAGAGATAATAACACTGCTTATTTTCCAAGAAATGCCCTCCCAGATCACCCCCACAATGGAATGTGAAGTCAATAAGCACAAGTGCTAAGAGTATGACATCAGCTTTTAGATCTCCATTCCCAATCATGAACAACCAAGGATTACCTGACAGCTACAAAAAGATAAAACAGGGAGGAAAGCAAACAGAAAACTTCATTTTGGACAAAATGGTAATTAGGATTATCATTAATGTCTTCAGAGGGATAACAAAAACAAAACAATGAAACAAGAGCAGAACGCTAAAAAAATAACTAGTATTTAGGAGGAAAAACACTCCTCCACATAAAAAATGTGATTATAGACATTTAAAATTCAACAGTTCAAAATACCATTTTACACTAAATGGAGCCCAAGCTCCTTGGAAAATGGCAGGAAATGTACAAGATGAACCCAGAACATTTTGTTAAACTAGATACCAAAAAAACTATCAAAGACAACTACCAAACCAAACTTGAGTCGACTCATAGCGACCCCCTTCGGGTTTCCGAGGCAGTAAATCTTTATGGAAGTAGACTGCCCAGTCTTCCTTCCACGGAGTGGCTAGTGGGCTTGAACCACCAACCTTCTGGTTAGCAGCCAAATGCATTAGGCACCCCGCCACCAGAGCTCCTTAAAGACAACTAAGATTGTGTTAAATGGCCTCTGGAGCCAAACTGAGTAAATTCTAACTGGCCAAAGATGGGACAATTTGAACATCAATAATAACTGTAATGAATTTAGACAAATCAAATATATTCAAATCCATGGCTTCTTCATGATACTAACATCACCAAAACAAGCCTTAACAGGAATTTAAGTTACATAAAGATATCCATTTTCTCCTAAATTAATCTATAAATTTATTTTCATCCTAAAAGAAATATCAATAGCATTTTTAACTAGATAAACGAAACCTCAAATTCATATGGAAAAATAAACCACAAATAGGAAAATTCTGGAAAAAAAAAAAAAGATGACTAAGAAGGAACTTGTTCCAAGTTATTATCCAGCAGTAACCCCATGTGTGCACAACAGAACTGCTCCATAGGGTTTTAAAACTGTGACCTTTCATAAGCAGATTACCAGGCCTGTCTTCCAAGGCACCTTTGTGTAGGTTCAAATCACCAACCTTTCATCTAGTAGTGGAGCACTTAACCATCTGTGCCATACAGGGACTCCAAGAAGGAACTGACATATTATAAAGCTTCAATAGTGTAAACAGTGAGGTATGAAACAAGAATAGGCAGACAAAACAGCCTAGCAAGTGTGAAATAAGTTAAAATATATCAAGAAATTTAATATACAATGAAGACTTCAAATAAAGAGATGAATTTTCTAACAAACAGTACTAAAACAAGTAGGAAGTCAATGAGAAAATATTACTTTGGACCTGGTGTCACACCAAAATAAATTTCAATATATAAATACTTAAATGTAAAAAGTGATAAATTACTAGGAAAAAATTGTTTTATTTTTAATAAGTTTAGGGTCAAGAGGGCCATTCTAAGTATGAATAGAAGAGAGAAGACATCTATATGGATGGAAAAAATCATAAACAAGGATAAGCTGGAAAAAGAAAGTATTTGCAAATGATACCCTAAGAAAAGGAAGACAAACAAATATAAACAAAGCTCCTACAATCAATTAGATAAAACCAACAATCCAACAGTATAAGGGGGGGGATGACCCCAAAGAATCATCATGAAAAAGGGAAATATTATTAACCTTAAAATACATGAAATATTCAAAGAATTGCACACTTACAACTATAAAGGCATGCTAATTTTTAATTAAATCAACAAAGGTCAGAATGTTTAACAACATCCTGTGTAATCCAAGTATTACATTGTAAATTGGCATAACTTATACCACCTCTGTGAAGGGTAATTTAAAAAAAAAAAAAATTCATTTGACCAAGCAATTCCAACTCTAGGCATCCATCCTATAGATATTTCCCATTTTAAAGAACAAAGTGCACAAAGATATACACTACAATATGAAATCAAAACACTAAAACAACCAAATGTCTCTCAGCAGATAACTAGTCAAATAAACACCAGAAACATTCAATGAAATATTATGCATGCTTGGAAAAAACAAGGTAGCTCTAAATGTACTTACCCACTAATAATATGGAATAACCACCAATCCAAATGAAGTACAAAAAAAGCAAGGTATAGAATAATGGGGACACACAAACATGTATTTTGGAAAATATTAAGAAAATCTCTGGATAAATACCCAAGTAAATTATAACAAGTCCCTACGAAAGAGATTTGTGTGAACGGATCAGAGGTAAAGGGAAGGAATCTTCTTTCTCACGTTTACCTTTTTGCTCTCTGTACCTTTTAAAGTTGGTATGTATACGCTGCATGCATACTGGAGTTTGATTAGGTTTCACGGAATTTAGAGATTAATTTTGGAGCCAGAAAAAAAGAAAAAGAACATTTTTACATTAGTGATTCCTCCTATTCAGGCAAATGGCCTTCAGATTTTCTTGTATATGCTACAGTATTGTTTTATAGTTTCCTTCAAAAAAGTTTTACGTTATTTCTTATTATAGCTTTCTCTATTATTCATAACTATCTCTATTATTCTCGCAATAATGAAATGGATTTTCCCCATTACTTTAAAAAATGTTTGCATATCAAAGAGATCATAAAGTTAAAAAATGTACCAACTACACGACACACACACACACACACACAACAAATATAACAGAGTTGATATGTACATTAGAAAGAACACATAATCAAACTGGCAATAATTTAAGTATCTGATAATATCCAGTGGTGCCTAAAGCATTTGACTGCTAACCAGAAGGCTGGCGGTTCAAACCCACCAGCCACTCCTCAGAAGGAAGGTAAGGCAATGTACTTCCGTAGTGATACTGCCTCAAAAACCCAAGGAGGGGTAGCTATGAGTGGGATCCGACTTGACGGCAGTGAGTTTGGTTTTGGTTTATGGTGAGGAAAGAGCAATTTGGCAGTTACCTACTAAAACGTATACTATGCATGTATTACAGCCTTCAACCTACTTCCATAAAAATATACCACTTCAGAAATCCATCAGGGATCACTATGACTCAGAATCAACTCTATGGCAGGAAGTCTGGTTTCCTGGTTTCAGTGTGGACTGAAAACCAACTCCCTGCCATCAGGTCAATTCTAACTCATAGTGACCCCTTTTGGGTTTCCGAGATAGTAAATCTTTATGGAAGTAGATTACCTAGTCTTCCTTCTGCAGAGTGGCTGGTGGGTTGAATTTCCAACCTTCTGGTTAGCAGTCAAATGCTTCAACATAAAGAAAACAAGTATCTCATAACTGGACCAATATCATGATAAACAGAGGAGAAAAAATTAAAGTTGTCAAGACTTCATTTTACATGGATCCACAATCAACACCTACGGAAGAAGCAATCAAGAAATCAACCAATGTATTGCACTGGGCAAACCTGCTGCAAAAGACCTCTGTAAAGCATTAAAGAGCAAAGATGTCACTTCAAAGACTAAGGCACCATGGTATTTTCAATCACCTAACATGCATATGATAGTTGGACAATGAGTAAGGAAGACCAAGAAGAATTGATGGATGTAAATTATAGTGTTGGCAAAGAACACTGAATATACCATAGACTGCCAGAAGAACAAATAAATCTGTCTTGGATGGTACAGTTAGAATGCTCCTTAGAAGCAAGGATGGAAAGACTTCACCTCTTCTACTTTGGTCATGTCAAGAGGAATCAGTTGCTGGAGGAGGACATGATGCTTTGTAAAGCAGAAGGTCAGAGAGAAAGAGGAAGACCCTCAATGAGATAGACTGACCCAGTGGCTACAACAATGGGCTCAAGCATAGCAAGCGTTGTCAGGATGGTGCAGAACCAGGCAGTGTTTTGTTCTGTTGTCACTATGACTCAGAACTAACTTGATGGCACCTAACAACAGCAACACACACATATTCTAGCTCAAAAATTCCTATTCTCTTGAATCTCCTTTACAGAAGCACATATGAACCCAAGGAAGCAACTACAAGTGCAATCCCTGCAACAGTATCTATTTTTAAAAAAAGAAAGAAAAACAAACAGAACTGTGTTAAATCTATACCACGCATCATAGATTGAACTGGGTCCCCCCAAAATATGTGTGAACTTGGCTAGACCTTGATTCCCAGTATGGTGTGGTTATCCTCCATTTTGTAATCAGTGTGAGGTGTGTATCTTAAATCATAGCTTTATACAAGTCACACTCATACTCCAGTCAAACTTTTTATCTTGCAAGAGATAGAGAAACAAGCAAAGAATGGAGGAGCCTCACTACCACCAAGAAAGACAAGTCAGGAGTGAAACATGTCCTTTGGACCTGGGGTCCCTAACCTGAGAACCTCCTAGACCCAGGGGAAGACTGATGCCAAGACACAAGGAGATCTCCAAGCAATACCAGCCCAAATGATGTTGAAAGGAGGTAAGACCTTCCCCTAGAACTGACAGAGGGAGAAAGCACTCTCCTAGAGCTGATGACGTGAATTCAGACTTCTAGCCTCCTAAATTGTAGAAGAGGCCTTCACGGCACAGTGGTTAAATTCTCAGCTGCCAACTAAAAGGTTGGTGGTTTGAACCTATCACCCACTCTGTGGTAGAAAGATGTGGCAGTCTGCTTTGTAAAGATTTACAGACTTGGAAACCCTATCCAAAACAAACCCAACCAAACTCACTGCTGTCGAGTCAGATATGATTCATAGCGACCCCTCCTTGGGTTTCCGAGGCAGTATCACTACGGAAGTAGACTGCCCAATCTTCCTCCTGACAAGTGGCTGGTGGGTTTGAACCGCCAGCCTTCTGGTTAGCAGTCAAATGCCTTAGGCACTATACCACCAGAGTTCCTGTGAGGCAGGTCTAAATGGTCCATTAGGTCACTAAGTAGGAATCAATTTGACAGCAGTGGGTTTTTAAACTGAGAGAATAAATTTGTTAAAGCCATCCACTTGTGATACTTCTGTCACAGCAGCACTAGATAATCAAGATAACATGAAATACTAAACAACAATAGAAAAAGAAGTACATCTTTATGTATTAACACAAAAAGATAACAAAGACATACCACTATGTGAAAAAAGAAAAGTTGCAGAAAAGATAAAAAACACAAAATTAGTATAACTCTTATATAAAATGTTAGTATATGCCCAGGTTGGAGTAACATACCCCACGCTGGTAATACTATTCAGTTCTGGGCAAGTAAGGGCAAGTAACCAGGGGATCAACGATAACAAAGATTATACACTCATATTGCTTACAATCCACTAAGAATAAATAAATAAATTATATATACACATACATATGTGTGTATGTGTATGTATACATATGTACATATATATGTATATATATAAAACACACACAAAAACATATATATATACTTACACACACACATACACACACATTTTTTGCTCTGTATCAGGTATCTAAAACAACGCCCACTGGGGCTTCAGAAGTTGATAAAACCAAAACCCAATGCCGTTGAGCCAATTTCAACGCACAGGACCCCGCTGGGTTTCATCTCCTGTTAATCTTTACAGAAGTAGACGGCCTCATCTTCCTCCCATGGAGCAGCTGCTAGATTTGAACCACTCCACCTTCTGGTTACCAGTCAAATGTCTTACCCACTAAACCACCAGGGCTCAAAAGCTGATAGGAAGCATTTAATCCAGCTGCTAAACATCAATTCAAAGCTGGACAATCTAAACAAAACTTCCTTTTGATCTAATAAATAAATGAATAAATCAATTCTTTCATTCCAATATCTCCGGAGGGTAGGATTTCTAGGGATAAGGAATAATCTCTTTTCTCCCATAGGACCAAAATTTAGCTGCACAGTACTTTGAAGTAATTTTAACTCTCTTGGGGATATCATCCACTCCCAAGATTTTTAAATACCCCAGACTCCTAAATTTATCTCAACGATGAGGTCTCAAAACTCCCAACTGCCTACTCTCCATTATCTATTAATTTTAACTGGTGGTTTCACTCACTAATTGCCCCTCTTCCAGTCTTTGCCCTTCCAGTAAAGTACATATCTAAATATTCGTACCAGAAACCTGGAGGTCATCTTTCTTTCTTTTCTTCACCCACAATCATCAAGTTCTATCTAGTCTATTTCCAAATAATTCTTGAAAGGGGCACTTTTATTGAATACCCACCGACACCCCTCTAGTGCTAGAAATCCAACATCAATTTTCTGTTGCATTACTGCCATTACCTATGTATTCCCAAAGTGGCTACAGAGCTTTTAAAAACTTAAATTAGATTACATCACTCATTTCTTACATGGCTTTCCAGTCCACTTGGAAGAAAACCTAAGATTCTTCCCCTGACATGTAATATTCCTGCCTGATTTGATCCCTGCCTATGCTTCAGATTTACTTTCAGCACCACTTTTCCCCATCTTGCTCAGTAAACTTCTGCTACATTTTTATTTTCCATGTCTCAAGGTCTTTGTACATGCTTTTCCCTCTGCTTGAAAGGTTTTCTTCCATACTTTGTGGTGGCATTAAGTGCCACTGAGTCAGTTCTGACTCACAGCAACCATATGTACAAAAGAACAAAACAGGGAATGGTCCTACAGCATCCTCATAATCAATGCTATGTTTTGAGCTCATTGCTGCAGCTGTGTCAATCCATCTCATTGAAGGTCTTCCTCTTTTTCACTGGTCATTTATCTACTTAACTGTTTTCATTCTCTAGTGCCACTCTAACAGAAAATACCACAAATGGGTGGCTTTAACAAACAGGGACTTATTCTCTTACAGTTTAGGAGGCCTGAAGCCTGAGTTCAAAGTGCCAAGCTCTTGGGGCTGGGTGAAAGCCCCTTGACCTTGGCCTTCAGCTCTGCCTCTTGCTACTGGTCCACCGATAGATGCTTCTCTTAACTCAAACAGCTGCTGGATGCTGAGGCTGGCAAACTCAAAGTTGACAAGTAAAAAGGCACAGTCCCAATATTATCAAATTAACACAGCAAGCCACTAGTTCAAGTCTAGAAAAAGTTCCAAGATTGTTAAGAGCATGGCATGCTGGTGAATGAGAAGACTCAGCTACATGCAGGGTTCAAGTGTTCCAAAAAGCTGCACACCATTCCCAAAGCTGCTTCTTATATATTGGAAGCAGACCACATCCCTAAAGCAGCTACTCAGCAGCTCATGACAGGCTCCACCATGGAGCCGACTGGCAGTCTCCTCAAGGGGAATAACTATAACTAGCTGCCCAGTCACTCAAAACCAGGCCCAGCCAAGCTGACACATAACCTTAAGCACCACACCACACATGATATCCTTGAACAGGGACTGGTCTCTCCTGATAATACATCAAAATTATGTAAGATGAAGTCTCGCCTTCCTTGCTTCTAAGCAGCATTCTGGCTGCACTTCTTTGAAGACAAATTTGTTTGTTCTTCTGGCAGTCCACAGAATATTTAATATTCTTCGCCAACACCGTAATTCCAACATATCAATTCTTTGGTCTTCCTTATTCACTGTCCAACTTTTGCATGCTAATGAGGTGACTAAAAGTACTATTGCTAGGGACAGGCTCACCTTAGTCCCCAAGGTGACATCTTTGCTTTTTTTCAAAGAGGTCTTTTACAGATTTGCCCAATGCAATACATTGTTTGATTTCTTAACTGCTGCCTCCATGGGTACTGATTGTGGATCCAAGTAAATTGGACAACTTTAATCTTTTCTCCACTTACCATGTTGCTTACCGATCCAGTTGTGATTTTTGTTTATATTTAGGTACAATCCATATTGAAGGCTATAGTCTTTAATCTTCATCAGTAAGTGTTTCAAGTCCTCTTCACTTTCAGCAAGCAAAGCTGTGTCATCTATATATGACAGGTTGGTAATGTCTTCCTCCAATTCTGATGCCACATTCTTCTTCATATAGTCCAGCTTCTCAGACTATTTGCTCAGCATACAGATTGATTAAGTATGGTGAAAAGAAACAACCCTGACACACCCCTTCCTTCATTTTTAGCCCATTCAGTATCCCCTTTTCTGCATGAACAACTGCCTCCCAGGCTATGTACAGGTTCCACGTAAGCACAATTGAGTGTTCTGGAATTTCCATTCTTCACAATGCTATCCACAGTTTTGTTATGATTCACAAAGCCAAATGCCTCTGCATAGTCAATGTAACACAAGAAACAAACATTTTTCTGGTATTCTCTGCTTTCATCTAAAATCCATTTGGCATCAGCAATGATATCCCTTGCTGCATAACCTCTCCTGAATCTAGCTTCAATTACCTTTCCACAGTCTCTGCTTAAATTCCACTACCTCAAGGATCCTGCCCCGTCCAACACTCCACTGACTTATTCCTTGTCTAAACTAGGCCCCGTTACACACTCAAGTAGTCCTGGTGGCACAATGGTTAAGCGCTCAGTAGCTAACCAAAAGGACGGCGGTCTGAAGCCACTACTACTCCTCAGGAGAAATATGTAGCAGTCTATTTCTGCAAAAATTGCTGTTGTTTTTAGGTACTGTCGAGTCATGTCTGAGGCATGTCCAAGTCATGTCTGAGGCATGTCCGACTCATAGTGACCCTATGCACGGCAGAATGAAACACCGCCCGATCCCACACCAGCTCCAAGATCCTTGCTATACTTGAGCCCATCGTCGCAGCCACTGTGTCAATCCATCTCATTGAGGCCTTCCCTGTTTAGTTGACCCTCCACCTTACCAAGCATGACATCTTTCTCCAGGGAATGAATGGTCCCTTCTGATAACATGACCAAAGTAGGTGAGATGAAGTCTGGGCATTCTTGCTTCCACGGAGTATTTCAGCTGCACTTCCTCCAGGACAGATGTTAGTTCTTTTAGCACTTCATAGTACTTTCAGCATTCTTCTCCAGCATCACAACTCAAAAGCATCAATTCTCCTTCAGTCTTCCTTATTCATTTTCCAGCTCTCACATGCATACGAGGGGAATGAAAATATCATGGCTGTGTCAGGCGCACCTTAGTCCTCAAGGAGACATCTTTGCTCTTCAGCACTTGAAAGAGGTCCTTTGCAGCCGATTTGCCTGTGCTATATGTCATCTAATGTCCTGACTGTTGCTTCCATTGGTGTCAATCGCAGAACCAAGCAACGTGAAGTCTTTGACAGCTTCAATCTTTTCTCCATTTATCATGATGCTGCTTTTATAGGTCCAGTTGTAAGGATTTTAATTTTCTTTATATGGAGATGTATTCCATACTGCAGACTGTATTCTTCAATCTTCATTAGTAAGTGCCTCAAGTCATCCTCATTTTCAGCAAGCAAAGTTGTGTCATCAGCGTATTACAGGTTGTTAATGATTCTTCCTCCAATCTTGATGCCATGTTCTTCTTTCTATAGTCCAGCTTCTCAGATTATTTGCTCAGCATATAGATTGAATAAGTATGGGGAAAGGATACAACCTGACACATTCCCTTCTTGATTTTAAACCATGTAGTGTCCCCTTGTTCTGTTTGAACAACAGCCTCCTGGTCAAGGTACAGATTCCTCATAAGTACAATAAAGTGTTCTGGAATTCCCATTACTCTCAATGTTATCCACAATTTGTTATGATCCACACAATCAAATGCCTCTGCAGTCAATAAAACACAAGTAAATATCTTTCTGGTATTCCAGAAATTATAGCCTTGGAAACCCTATGGGGCAGTTCCTGTCCTATAGGGTCACTATGAGTTAGAATCAACTCAATGGCAACAAGTTTGGTTTCGTTACACTCATATCACACACCCTTTTCCTGGCTGCATTTATCCAAATTATAATTAAGTTGGCTTGTTTATTTTTAATCTGTGTTTCCCAATAGACTATAAGCTCCATAAGGACAAACACTAGTTCTCCCCTGACCTATACAGTCACTATGAGTTGGAATAATCTTGATAACAGTGGGTTTGGTTTCAGTTTGATGTATCTTCTGAACTTAACATAGTGTCTGGCTTACTACATAGTCAATAAATATTTACTGAGTATTTTTCTCTAATAAAGGGAATAGCTTTTCTGAGGTTCCCTACCTGCAAGTTTTAGTTTTACAACGCCTTCCCCAAGTATGCTCTAGAACAAGTCACTTCATCTCTTAGCCTCAGTTTTCCCATTATTAAACAGGAAATTCAAGTAACTTCTTTAAAAGATTTTAAAAAAATACATTATCTCTGTCCTAAGTACTCAGGCTTTTTTTGTTTTTTAATTACAGTCAAACCTATAAAAGTCAGAACTCAACAAGACTGTCTTGTTTTTCTGGGTCTTACAAAAGTTCTGCTTTTGACAGGATGTATGTAGTCTTACCACTTTTCCATCGCTCCTTTTAGTGGAAAATACTTAAAGAAGTCTTCCTTGTCTGACAAGTTTTTGCCTCATACAGGGTCCAGATTTTGCTGTACTTTTATAAGTTAATCTAGGAGGTCCCAGGTAGTACAAATGGTTAAGCACTCAGTTACTTAACCGAAAGGTTGGAAGTTAGAATCTACCCAGAGATTCCTTGGAAGAAAGGCCTGGAGGTCTACTTCTAAAGATCACAATCACTGAAAATCCTAAGAAGGCAGTTCTACTCTGAAACACATGAGGTTGCCATGAGTTGGAATCCACCTGATGGCAACTGGCTTGTTTCACCTTTTTTAAAAATATTCAATCTACACAGTTAGTACCAGAACCTAGATCTTAAGTCTATTTAATAAAGGATTATACCCTGTCCCTTTTTTCCCTTAACCAAGGAGACTTAAAAAATTCACACTTCTTTTTCCAAAGATACTGTAAAAACTACAATACAAACTTCAACCACGTGTTAATTTGGACAACAAATCTTCAAAACGTTCTTTTAATCTTATGACTATCTGCTATTCCAAATCTGTGACTGTGATGTAATGAGTACTTTTGATACCAAAATTTCCCCTAAAGTTCAAATATGATGGAGTTTTAAAAAGATAATACCTTCTTTACATGATTTCCAAGATCCCATGATTAAGACCTCACTTAAGGTAAAGAAACAATATTCAGTCATAAGCAAACTGAGACTACAGACTCAAAAAGGTTAGATTAAGACCTATTTCTGTTTCATAAGACTTGAAACTCAACTTTTCCATTAAATGACAGATTTTACAGTACTCTTTCTCAGATAGGTGTTCTTTAGATGTGTATCACTGCTTGCTCTTAAAAATCAAAGGAATATGGAGAATACTGTGGCTTTTTTATCCATTAATAGTCAAATTTAAGAAAACAGACAATCTTACTGATCATTTCCAATTCACAGCAGTTTTTACTATTAAATGATCTAGGAAATTTTTAAATTGTTTATTAAATGAGCTGTAAGCAAAGAAGGCATTCAAGAAGCCTTGTTTTATTTATCCTTTTTATTTATGCTCCTCTATTCAATTCCCTCACACCCTGAGTTCTATTTATTTGTCTCTGAATTTAATAAAAAATCCAATGTAATAACAGTAAGTACCATTTATATAAAAGGCATGTTTGGTACCACATCCCAACTACCTTGAAATACATATTATACAACACATCCTAAATATATTATTATTACCCCATTTTGCAGATGATTAAACTATCCTGTGTAATTGGGTAACTTTTCTATGGCAAACAACTGTTAAGTGGCAAACCCAGAATGTACTAAAGTCCACATACTTTTTACCAAACCATATTGTTCTTCAATCAAATTGAACTCAGAAATATGCCCTGGTCTAATACAATAACCACTAGAATCTAAACACAGATCAGATGAAGACTTCTGCAAACCAGCTGCGTTATTGCTGCTGGGTGCCAACTCATAGCGACCCCATGTGACAGAATGGAATTGTTCCATAGGGTTTTCTTGCCTATACTGTTTACAGAAGCAGATAACCGGGTCTTTCTCCAATGGAGGTACTGGATGGATTTGAATCACCAATCTTTCTGTTACCAAATGACTGCATAACTACTGTACTAACAGAGCTCCTAGCAAACAAGTATTAAAAAAAAAAAAAAAAAGAAAGAAAAGATACTATTAAGTCAATTACAACACACAGTGACCCTATAGGGCAGAGTAGAATTGCCCCATAGGGTTTCTAAGACTGTAATCTTTATGGACGCAGACTGCCACATGGAAGGGATTAAAAGGATGTCAGCTTGTGTCAAATATCGTAATTAACATGTAAAATATTACGATACACAGAAAAAAATTCTGAAGTACATTTAAAACTTTAAACAGTGATCTCAAGAGGAGTGAGATTATGAGGAAACTTTCCATTTGCATGACACATATTTCTGTACTGCTTAAGGATTTTATAAGGGCATGTTTTTATTTTTATAAGCAATAAAATCCTTTAAGAACCTTCCTAATATTCATCCATATTATCCATTTCTGTAAGAGTGCTCATTACACTTCATTGTTTATATATTTCTCCATCTACATGACTGTTTCCCCAAACTGAAGAGTGAAAAATCTACCTTGGGGGGGAAAAAAAAAACATATAGTAGACACTCTCTAGTTCATTTCTTATTTTTAAGGATTTTAAAGTCCAGGCTTAGTTTGAATTTTATTTCCCAAGCCAACAGGAATCTACCAAGTTTTGCAAAGAAAGTTATGTGACCAAATTGTACTTTAGGAAAAATTAATTTGTCTGTAGACTGGCATACAGAATAGGAAGAAATTGTCTTGTAAATAAATTCCCCGTTTTCTAACGCAACAGACTAAGGTGAAAGTACAAAGAAAAGGAGGAGAAAGCTGAGGATAGCAACTTAGGAAATAAGGCCACTTGAAGGTCTCAATAAGGAGCACTGGTGGTACAATGGTTAAGTGCTCAGCTGCTAACTGAAAGGTCAGCAGTTCTAACCCACCAGCCACTCCGTGGTAGAAAGACCTGATGATCTGCTCCCATAAAGATTACAGCCTAGGAAACCCTATGAGGCAGCTTTATTCTGTCCTATATAATCACTATAGGTTGGAATAGCACAGACAGCATACAACGACAAAGATCTCAACATTTGAGAGTTCAATAAGGAAAAACAAAGGAGATGTTAGCAAATCAGAAACACGAAACCCTGTTAAGTTCAAAGCCCTGGAAGTCAAGAGGGTTCCGAGAAATAAGACATTATTTTAAACGTTACAGAATGAAGACCAAAAAATGGTGATTAAAGATTTGGCAATCAGGCCACTAGTTACTTCAGAAGAATAAATCTGTACAGTATTAAGAGTGCAAATCAGACACTGAATTTCTCCCAAAAAGTATGGGGAAAAGAGAAAAAGTATATGTAAAATAGTATATACACACAGTCATATATATACATATGCATATAAATGCACACATATATGTTGGAAGAAGATGCAGAGATTCTGAAGACCAAAGCACTTAAATAAGGAGCTCTGGTGATGCAATGCCTAAGGCATTTAACGGCTAACCAGAAGGCTAGCAGTTCAAACCCACCAGGCACTCTGTGGAAGGAAGATGGGACAATCTACTTCCACAAGATTTACTGCCCCAGAAACCCAATGGGGGTCACTATGAATTGGAATCGACTCAATGGCAGTGAGTTTCATTTTGGTTTGGTGTGACAGCACTTACATACATTTGTACTGTAATAAACTAGCAAAGAATGTCAGAAAAGGAAGACACAAATCCTTCTATTCACTATCACACATGCATGTTACTGTACCAGTGACAGCAACCAATTTATGTTTGCTCCACATAGAGAAGACAGCTTAAGAAATGTAACTGCTAATACAATCTCCATCAAAATATCAACAGCCTTCTTTGTAGAAATAGAAATAGAAAAGCCCTTCAAAGGGAACCCAAATAGCTAAAGCAGTCTTGAAGAATAAAACAGGATTCACACTTCCTGATTTGAAAACATACTATAAAGCAACAGTGATTAAAACAACCTGGGACTAGTATAACAGACATGCAGACCGATGGAATAAAATTGAGAGTCCAGCAATAAATCCATACATCTACGGCCAATTTATTTTTGCAAAGTGCTAAAGTCCACTCAGTAAGAAAGAAGAGTCTCTTCAGTAAATGGTGCTGGGGAAACTGAATGTCCATGTGATAGTTGAAGATGTGTCAACTTGGCTGGACTCCAGTTGTGAGTGGTGGTTCCCATGATGGATCACATGACTGAGTTCTGAGCGCCAGTCTGCCCGAGGGGAGTTTCCCCAGGGGTGTGGCCTACCTGCAATGCTATCCCAAGGACAAGCTGGAAGAACGGCATTCCGGACTATATACTTCCTTGAGTGAGTGGCTCGCCGCTCGCCCTGGAGGTTTCGGATTCATCCTTTGTTGGGAACAGCAACCAGCGTGCTGCGTGCCAGCTTGATTCTCTCGGCTCTGTTGTGCTTACGGGAACCAGGTGGCTCCGGGCCTCATCTCCTCCAGAGACGAACTTTGTGGCTTGAACTCCTCTGCCGTGCGTGCGAAAGCCAGGCGGCTCCGGGCCCCATCCCCCTCCAGAGACAAACTTTTCAGCTTGAACTTGTCGGCTTCTACACGCTTGTGAGCCATTTACCTAAGATAAATTTCTCTCTCTCTCTCTTTCTCTCTCTATAAATATATATATACACTTTGCTGGTTTATGTGTTTCTCTAGAGAACCCAATCCAACACAGTCCACATGCAAAAGAATGAATAAAGATTCATGCCTCATACCATACACAAAAGCCAATTCAAAATGGATCAAGGACCTAACTGTAGAAACTAAAAGCATAAGATTCTTAGAAGAAACTATAGGAACATGACTGTGGAGACCGTTTTCACAATGAATTATCAGATATGGCAACAAACGTACAAGCAGAAAAAGACAAAATAGATAAATGGGACCTCATAAAAATTAAATACTTTTGCTCATCACAGGACTTTATGAAAAAAAGTGAAAACACAACCCACAGATTAGGAAAAAAATGGGGGATTATCCAACAAGGGTCTAATATCCAAAATATATAATATACTTCTACAGTTTAACAACAAGAAGACAACCCAATCAAAAAATGGGCAAAATACTTGAACAGGCATTTCACTGAAGAGGACATCCAAATGGCCAACAAGTACATGAAAAGACGTTCAACATCATCAGCCATTAGGAGATGTAAATCAAAACTACAATGAGATGCCACGTCACCCCCATAAGAACGACAATTATCAAAAAAGAAAATAGGCATGGTGATGTTGTAAACAAACTGGCACCTTCATTCTTTGCTGGTGGGACTGTAAAATGGTACAGACACTATGGAAAACAGTTTGGCAGTTCCTCAAAAAAGTTAACATAGAACTACCATATGACTAAGAAACCCCAATCCTTGGTATAAACCCAGAAGTAAATGCAGGAATGTAAAAGAAATCTGTACACCAATGTCCATTGTAGCACTTTCCACAATAGCCAAAAGGTAAAAACAACCTAAATATCCATTCACAGACGACTAGATAATAAAAATATGGTATATACATACAATGGAATGCTATTCAGCCACAAAAGGAAATTAAGTCCTGATGCATGCCACAACCTGGATAAATCTTGGAAACATGATGATCAAAGTCAGTCACAAGAGGACAAATACTGTAGGGATATCACTTATACAAAAAAAGCAAATACATAGAAACCAGAGATTATTAGTGGTTATGAGGCAGGGGATATGGAGGAATTACTGCTAAAGAAGCACTAAGTTTATGTTAATTATGGCAGAATAATTTGGAAAAGGATAGCAAGAATGGTTGCAAAACTTTAAGAATGTTATCAATGTTGCTGTTGTATACTATAAACTGTTGGAGGAAAAAAAAAACTGTAGCTGCCATAAACAAAGTACCTACTACTGGCCAGTAACATCACTTAGATTATTTTCAATTCTCATCGCACAGTAATGTCAGGAAAGTAGGCATTACTATACTCATCCATTAAATGAATCATGAAGGCTCAGGGTTAAGCGACTCTCCTAAGATCACAAAAGTGGTAAATGGTATGCAAAATGCCTGGTTTCCATTTAACGGTTTTACTGAAGTGAAATTTACACACCAAAAATTCTACTTATATTTTAGTAAACATTTAGGTAAATTTTAATAAATTTATATACCTGTGCAGCCATCACTTCAATCCAGTTTTAGAACACTTCTATCATCCCAAAAGTTCTTTTGTAAAGCAAGGATCTGAGCTTCCATCTGTCTGACTCTAAACTCATGCCACATTGCAAATCCTCTAGCAATACTCAGGTGAGAAAATGTTACTATTTTTTTATCAGAACAGCTGCATAATTAACTTGATACCTTTCCAATTTTCTTGAAGTCTCCACTAGTTCCCTTTCCCAATATATCTCCACAACCACACTTACATCCCATCACCTCACCAAGCTACTACCATAAATGTAAAATACCATTTCAGAGAGCCAAAACTGCTCCTGAACTTTTTTTAAAAAAAAAAAAAGACCATTGCCATCGAGTCGCTTCTGACTCACTTCAACCCTATAGGTCAGAGTAGAAATGCCCCATCAAGTTCCCACAGCTGTAAATCTTTACAGAAGCAGAATGCTCCATCTTTCTCCTACAGAACAGCTGGTGGGTCTGAACTGCCAACTTTTTGGTTTGCATCCCAATGCTTTAACTACAGTGTCACCAGAGCTCCTGCAGCTCCTAAAGCAAGGCATAATTAATTAATTCGACTTGGGACAGGTGCTGTGCATTTTTTTTTTTTTTTTTTTTTTAGGGGCAAACCAAAAAACCAAACCCAATGCCATCGAGGGAGCTCTGGTAGCATAGTGCCTAAGGCACTTGACTGCTAACCAGAAGGCTGGCAGTTCAAGCCCACCAGCCACTCCTCGGAAGGAAGGTTGGGCAATCCTACTTCTGTAGTGATACTGCCTCGGAAACCCAAGGAGGGGTCGCTATGAGTCGGGGCCGACTCGACGGCAAATAACAACAACAACAACAAATGCTATCGAGTCGATTCTGACTCACAGAGACCCCCAATGGGTTACCAAGATGGTAAATCTTTACAGAAGTAGATTGCCCAATCTTGCTTCTGCAGAGTGGCTGGTGGGTTTGAACCATCAACCTTTCTGGTTAGCAGTCAGATGTCTTAGGCACTATGCTACAAAAGCTCCTTTAAAGGGCAAAAACAGGTAGGAAAAAGACAAATGAATACAAATCTCGAAGGAAGGCTAAATGAAAACTGTAGTGAAGCAGTTAAGGATGGCAAAGGTAATATATAAATGGAGAGAACATGGAGTAATAGAAGTAAGGAGTTTGTGTTGTAGAAGACAGACTAATCAGAACAATGAGTGATGTAAAATGATTTAAAGAGAATGGAATGACTTCATAGGCAGGAATATTTATTTGGGAAAGAAGAAACAGGACTACACACTATAAAAAAGACAAAAATAACAAAAAATAAGACAATATGTAATAGTAATGGAAGTTGTAAAGTTAAAGCTTGTTTAACTTTATAGCAACAAATTTATATAGATGATTAAAATAATGAGCAAAGTTTTTATTCCTTCAAAAACAAGTGAACATCATAGAACCATGAACAAATAAGAAGTCAGACATGATGCTGAGGCTAAAAATAACTAGAATAAAATAAATATAACAAACTCTGAAGGAAAAAAATCAAAGTACAAACCTAAAATAAAAAGATCAGCAAAAATTTCATTTAATCTAAATTTTCACTTCAACTCAAAACCTTGCTGCAGTCCTAGAACTAGGAGTTAACTTGGAATAGAACTGAAAATACAATTGATCTGATAATCATTGGGCATAAGCAAAACCTGCACATTCAAAATTAGGGTTAAGCACAGTAACATCCTAAGTCTAGATGAAAGCTGTTCCAACCACAGGAGAAACTACTAACCCACTGTTAACAGAACGTATCTTTTATGACTGACATACAGTAGACGTTATAATATCCAATCTGTTGAATAAATGATTTCCAACCTTCCCTGAAACATTCTCAATCTGGTATAGCTCAACATTTTAAGAACCACCTCTTCCTAAGCAAAAGACATTCCTCCTTGAAACAAGTGATCATAAAATTGTTCTGTGTTATAAGAAAAAGTTCTTTTTTAATGTTCATAATTAGCAATCCCCAAAACTTTACTTCCAAATTCTCAAAGTAATGAGTCCACATAAGCACAAAGAATCAAACCTCTATCTCACTGTATGATAATCACAGTTTGTAAACATTCTTCTGTCTGAAACCACTGTGCAGCATGATTTCACTTAGAATAGCCATTTAAGTATTTCTTATCCAACCTGAATGAATGGTTGGAAAGAATTAGGCTTCACACAAGAATCGTAACAGATCTTTCCAAACTTTTCATAGGAGGTTGTAACAATTCACTCTATCCCTAGTAAATTTATAGATTTATAATAATCAACTTTTAACATCAGAATCATACTTAAATATTTAATAATCTAAGGATAAAATATTTTAAAACTCTTGAAATTACAAACTAACAAAAACAAATGTGTCCTTCAGTAGGATCACTCACCAAAAAAACAAACTCACTCCACTGAGTCAATTTTGATTTATGACCCCCATTGGGTTGCCAAGGCTGTAAATCTTTACAGAAGCAGATCACCTCATCTTTCTTCCACGGAGCGGCTAGTGGATTCAAACTACCAACCTTCTGGTTAACAGTCAAATTCTTAACCACTACACCACCAAAGCTCATTGTAGGAACACTCTCACTACCGTCAAGTCAGATCCGACTAATAGCAACCCCTCCTTGGGTTTCCGACGCAGTATCACTACAGAAGCAAATTGCCCAATCTTCCTTCCAAGGAGCGGCTTGTAGGTTTGAACTACCAGCGTTCTGGTTAGCAGTCAAATGCCTTAGGCACTATGCCACTAGAGATCCTAGGAACACTGTTGTTGTTGTTGTTGTTATGTGCCGTCGAGTCGGCCCCGACTCATAGCGTCCCCTCCTTGGGTTTCCGAGGCAGTATCACTACGGAAGTAGGATTGCCCAACCTTCCTTCTGAGGAGTGGCTGGTGGGTTTGAACCACCAGGGTTCTGGTTAGCAGTCAAATGCCTTAGGCACTAGGCCACCAGAGATCCTAGGAACACTGTTGTTGTTGTTATGTACCATCGAGTCACATCTGACTCATAGTGATCCCTCCTTGGGTTTCCGAGGCAGTATCACTACGGAAGTAGAGTGCCCCATCTTCCTTCCGAGGAGTGGCTGGTGGGTTTGAACCACCAGCCTTCTGGTTAGCAGTCAAGTGCCTTAGCCACTATGCTACCAGAGCTCCCAGGAACACTGGGGGGGGGGGGGAGGGTAATTAAATAGGTCTATTTTTTAGAAACTTTGTAGACATTATCTTGCTTTTTGTTTATCTTTCTTGATGTGTTTCCAACTTATTGTTACAGATTTTAGTTTTTTTCTCTAGTGTTCCTAGAGAGGGGGAAAAAAACTAACATCTGTAACAATAACTTGGAAACACATCAAGAAAGATAAACAAAAAGCAAGATAATGTCTACAAAGTTTCTAAAAAATAGACCTATTCAATTACCTATTTCTCCTAATATACAAAGTTTACTTTTAAATCATTTTCTGAAATCGTAATCATGAATACTTGGAGAATATTGATCAAATCAAGTAAAAATAAAAAACCAGTAGCCTCACCCTTCTAATTAAAGACCATTTACTTATGTTACAATCCTATTATTTCTTATTTCCAATGTACTCCTATGAAGTTAAAAGAAATTAAAATAGAACTCTAAACAAATCCCAAAGCAGCTGTGTGATCAAAAGTGATTCTGTTATATTATCTGCACATCATTTTAAAACCTAAAATAGAATTCATAATAGTTTTAAAACCCTAATCTGCTGTTCACAGAAGTGCTTCAGGTGTTGCTTAAAACTTGATCCGAGAGACTTAATAGAGAGCCCTCATCCATTACCCATAGGAATTCAAAATGGTTCAGCCACTGTGGAAAACCGTACCTCGGTTCCTCAAAAAGATGAGCACAGAACTACCCTATAACCAGCAATTCGCAATCCTCAGTGTATGCCCAGCATAAATAAAAAAAAAAACAGGACCTCAAACAGAAATCTATTCATTGCAGCACTTTTCAAAATAGCCAAAATGTAGAAACAACGTAAACGTCCATCAGCAGATAACCGATAAACAAAACGTGGTAAATACACTGGAATACTACTCAATCACAAAGAGAAATGAAGTCGTGATGCATGCCACAACACAGATGACCCTTGAGAACATTCTGCTGAATGATATAGGTCACGTCACAAAAAGACAAATATTGTATGATCTCACTTATATAAAATAAGCAAAGATATAGAAAGTAATGACTATCGGTGGTTAGGTGGGAGGGAGGGGAAAAGGGGAAAAAGGCGTTGAGTTTATGTTAATGGTGGTAGGGTAATTTGGAAAAGGATAGCAAGAACGGCTGTACAACAAAGAACACAAAGTCAACGAATTATGTTGTGCAAATTGTTGAACTGGCAAACGTCTCGTAGTACATACTTTCACAATAAAAAAATTTTAACTGGTAATATTTCTATATAAAACAGTATATATTTTTAAGTATGTAATAAAAAAACAGATGCTCAAATGTGTTGCATTCCAAATTTTAACATATTTGAGATGACCAACTTAACTTTTTAGTAGCATAGTGCCTAAGGCACTTGACTGCTA
Organism: Orycteropus afer afer; assembly: GCF_000298275.1. Classification (NCBI taxonomy): domain Eukaryota; kingdom Metazoa; phylum Chordata; class Mammalia; order Tubulidentata; family Orycteropodidae; genus Orycteropus; species Orycteropus afer. The sequence continues at coordinate 1,135,944 of NW_006922215.1, read as the reverse complement.
ACCAGAAGGCTAGCAGTTCAAACCCACCAGCCGATCCTCAGGAGGACTGGGCAATCTACTTCTGTAGTGAGACCATCTCGGAAACCCAAGGAGGGGTCGCTATGAGTCAGATCTGACTCTACCACACATAACAACTCCTCCAAAATCCTATCTTTCCCACTCTGTTTAATAAGAGACCCCTCCTTGGATTTCCGAGGTGGTATCTCTATGGAAGTAGATTGCCCAATCTTCCTTCCGAGGAGCCAGCCTTCTGGTTAGCAGTCAAATGACGTAGGCACTACACCACCAGAGCTCCCAAGATTGTTAAAGTGACTTGTTTAAAGACAGGCTGCAAATAAAAAATTTAACAACCACAATTATGTAAATCAGCTTTCTTGCTGGCATACAATCAAAATAAAATGTAAAAAAATTGCAATTGTTACCCAAAGCCCCATAGTTCAAATTTATGGGGTTAGTAACACAACTTTTTACAATGACTTTGTAAACAATAGAAATAAAACCAAAACCAAATTCACTGCTAGCAAGCCAATTCCAACTCAGAGAAACCCCAATTGGGTTTCCAAGGCTGCAAATCCTTACAGAAGCAGACTTCCCCATCTTTCTTCCACAGAGCAGCTGGTGATTTCGAACCACTGACCTTCTGGTTAGCAGTCAAATGACTTAACCGCTATACCACCATAACTCCTTAACAAACATAAATGTTAACTTTTATTTTCTTGTCAAACAACTCCATAGGTCTTACTATTGGAATTCTGCATATAAACTTTTGTATCTGACTAGTTCAAAAGTCCTGTTCAATTCTAAAATCTCAATTATGTTCTCTGACATGAGTAAGAGAAAATAAACCAACTGAAACTTAAAATACAGAAAAATGTAAGGAGTCAAAGTAATCTATCTGTAACGTTCTATTTGTTTCCTAACTTAAAAGCCCTACACAAAATATCTGAGAACCCAAGGGGAAACAAGTATTTGCATTCCTAAAAAAGCAAATGCAAGTTGAATATGCCAAAATCTTAATGTTATACCACTGTCAAATGGAGTGGAGAGAGATATTAATGCCTTTGTTGTTGTTGTTGTTATGTGCCATCAAGTCAGCCCCGACTCACAGTGACCTCTCCTTGGGTTTCCAAGGCAGTATCACTACAGAAGTAGGATTGCCCAACCTTCCTTCCGAGGAGTGGCTGGTGGGTTTGAGCTGCCAGCCTTCTGGTTAGCAGTCAAGTGCCTTAGGCCCTATGCTACCAGAGCTCCTTATTAATGCCTAAAAACAAAAATAATATAAATTTCTAATTATACCATAACTTTTAACTACTAAGCTAAACATCCAGAATTTCATACGTTTTTTTCACTACTGTAATACCAGAGCATCTGACTAAAAGATTCCCTTTGTTTCAAATGCATTATGCTTACATACTTTTATATTTTCATTTTTGTAAAATGAGGGATGTTGTTGTTATGTGCCGTTGAGTCAAACCCGACTCATAGCAACCCCTCCTTGGGTTTCCGAGGCAGTATCACTACGGAAGTAGGATTGCCCAACCTTCCTTCCGAGGAGTGGCTGGTGGGTTTGAACCGCCAGTCGTCTGGTTAGTAGGCAAGTGTCTTAGCCACTACGCTACCAGAGAAACACAATAAACTTTAAGAACTAGAACAATGTTGTACAAAGATGGTCTGTCAACAGACTGCATGTTTGTATGTCAGCATCTGTGTGATAACCTGAGTGATTCCAGGTTGTCTGGCTATATGAGGTACAAAAGTCCAGCCCATGAGGTTATGTAAAAGTAGAACAGGCAAAAATAGGGATATATATATATATATATCCCACACTGTTTAAAAGGACAGGTTGGGGGGGGGGGCGGACATATATACCATTAAGGGAGCACAAAAAAAAGTTGCATAATATACAAGGTATTTTAACTATCACAATAATTTATAAATACATCTAAAAGCAACTAATGAACATAAGTGCTCAATAAAAGTATAATAAATTATTTATTTAGTCAAAGCCAACTAAAAATTGTCAGGTTATCTTTATCTGTATAGCCATCACAACAACATTAACCCACTGTCATCCAGTGGATTCCAACCCACAGCAATACTATGCAACAGAGTAGAACTGCCCTATTGGGTTTCCACGGCTGTGATCTTTATTGGTCTCCCACAAAGTGGCTGGTGGGTTCGAACTGCCAAACTTTTGATTAGCTGCCACGGTGCTTAACTAGTTCTTCTATAGCAACATTATTTAAATAATGGAATGTTTAATTCTGAGCTAAAATCATAAAGCAAAATAAGAACCAAATTTTGCTATTATTTAATAGAATCACGACTTTACATTAGTATACATATATTGACACTACAGAAAAGTCCTGATTATATAGTTCTCATCAGTCTGAATTACTTGATGGCAACTGACAACATTTCTCATCTCCAAATGTCTGTTAAACATAACCAATTATCAAGCTTTCTCTACCAACATCACAACCAAGAACAAAGAAAAAAATTCTTAAAAGTCTTTTCTGAAAATGTGGTGATAAAATTAGCATGACCTGGTGGCATAGTGCCTAAGGCATCTGACTGCTAACTAGAAGGCTGGCAGTTCAAACCCACCAGCCACTCCCGGGAAGGAAGATTGGGCAATCTACTTCTGTATTTATACTCTCTCAGAAACTCAAGGAGGGATCATCACTATGTGTCGCAATCCACTTGATGGCATTGAGTTTGGTTTGTTTTTTTAATCTATTTGAAAGATTTGATCCTTGATGTATTATATTTGAATGGTTTAATGCCTGAAAAGAACTTTAATTCACTGGAGAAAAGAGTTATAATGATTCAAGTTACAGTTTATAGGAAACAGTTACAGACTGTAAATTGTACACTAACACACTGGAAAAAAGAATACAGTATTTTTTATTCAAAACAGTAAAGTTTTAAAAGAAGGCAGAAAAAAATATAATTGATAACTGTGATTCTCTTATTTTTAAAAAGAAATACTCAATAAACATAGGCATTTTATATTTGTTTACACATTGTTCTCTAAGCTATTAAAGTAAGCTGAAAAGATTATTATCTTGATTTTTTTCACGGTCTCAATTTCCAGATGTGTAAAACAAGTATATTATGTACTTTAAAGTAGTGTAGAGCATGGCTGCTTAATTTCAGCTCTGTAATCAAATTGCTTAAGTTCAAACTCTTGCTCTACCAGACACTGTTAGCTGGGTATACTTCCTTCTCTGCAGTTCAGGAAGAACAGTTTATACCTCACTGGTTTTCATGAAGTTAAATTACTTAATACAAGTTAAAAATTAATATGGATATGTGTTGATAATCGTAGAATGTAGAAATAGGAACATAGAAATTCAGTATACTATTCTTACTCATGAAGTTTCCATAATAAAACTTTAAAAAAAAAAGAACTTAGAATTGCGGTAGCATATAATCACTCAATACACGATATTTTTATTACTTTGTTGGTTATTGGTGGAGATTAAAGGAGGTAATACATGACAGTGTGCTGCACTGTTCATGGAACAGTAGGTATTTAATAAGTTATCATCTTACATCCTCCTTCGTAATCAATATTCAGTAAATATTTGTAATTCAATTAGCTATCTTTTCATAACTTTGGACTTAGTGTTTAAGCATAAGCTACCACACTTATGTACTTATGACTCACAGGGCAGAGCTCTATCTACAAGTTCCAATGATATCAACCCTCAATGGGCTCACAAAATACAATGAGTCCAGAGTGCTGAACTTCACTTATGGTTTGTAACTAGCATCAATAGAATGAAGAAAATCTGATCTTTATCTTACTGAGCTTAATAATCTTCAGTTCATTACAGTACTTAAGTAAAGATCAATCAGCATATTAGATGGAGAACTAAACGTATTAAAATGATCTCCATACCTCCTTGTAAAAAACCTAAGGAAAGACATGGACAAGATCCAGCAACTCATGAACCCTGAGAAGAGTCAAAAGTTGTTTCTTAAATCAGAAACAAAAATGAAAATATTTCCATTTTTCTAATCCCTTCAATCATTCATTCACTCATGTTAAAAGGGGACTCAGACACAAACAAAATATTAAGTGATTCTATTTTTCTAATCTCTTCAATCAATCATCCATTGTAAAAGCAAGGAAAAAAAATGTTTATGGATAGCATTTAAAACGAAGTAACTTCAATTCCCACTTTGGAACTCTAGAGGGCACCAAAAATATGCCCTCCTTCCCACAACCCCCCCTCCCCCCGTAACGTGAGCAGCTGCAGGAGCCCGTCGTCTGGTTGCTGAGGTTGGTATTGCAGCAGCAGGAGCGATGTCTGCAGCGGTGGAAACAGCAGCGCCCACTCCCAGCTGCCTTACCAGCCATTACCCAGGCTAAGCCCCGGGGGTAGCTGCCACCCAAGGGAAAGCTCCTCCCCTTCAAAGCAACGAGGAGGGGTAAGTCCCACTTTTGAACCCCTACAACATGACGATGTCCACTAAACATTAAAAAATTAGGGGCAAAGGACTCACAGTGGGGATGTTTTCCTCCTCAATTTCTGCCAAAGATGCACCAAAGAGGGTTGAGAGCGACTCACGGTCCTAAATTAACAGCAAAGATGAGAAATGGATCAAGAACAGCCAACCAGGTGGGCGCACCAAGCCCTTTCCACCAGAAGGAGGCAGAAAAGGGAGTAAGAGGTCAAGGAGGTTCGGCCTTTTTGTTATTACCCCCCACCCCACGCCCCACAACACACTCCTACGTGAAGTACGACGTAAAATACATATTTGGGGGCCAAAACCACGTGAAAAGAAAGGTCTGGATGGGGGTGCTGGAGGGCACCAAGCTTGCCCCAGAGGAAGTAAGGGGGGAAGGGCAAGCGGTAGCCTCGACGTCAGGAGGGGATTGTAGTCTCTCCAAAATTTGCCCACCCAGCCTCATCTCGGTCACTCCAGGAACCAATTCGTAGGTAAAGGACAGTTCACGTCTCCACTGGGCCGATATCCCCCATATTTGCCCCAAGCAGTTGCCCTGGGCCTGAGGTTTGCACCCCCTGCAGTCGGCGGCCGGCAGCGCTGCCTCCACGTCCGCCATTAGAGACCCAGCCAAACAATACGTGAGGAGCAAGAGCCGCGCAGCACAGCGCCAGGGAGGAGCAGAGCGAAGCAGGGACCCGGTCGGCAGGGAAGAGGCAGCAGCCCTCGCCACGAAAAACTTGGGGACTGCGGGCTACGGAAGAGGGTGGGAGTGCAGCCCCGAGAGCGGGAGCGCCAACGGAGGCGCCCCTCCCCCGCCTCCCCCCGCAGGAAAGAAAGGAAAAATGCCTCAGCGACCTCCCCACGGCCGCGGCCCCGGGCCACCCTTGCCCCGAGCGACCCCCGCGCCGGCTCCCGCCTCACCCAGGCCTCCCGGCCTCACCCTCGCCGCCCTTCGAACCGCCCAGAGAGGCGCCGGTGACATGAGCGGCGCCCGGAGGAGCCCCCGAGGCCCCTGCGCGGCAGCGGCGACAGCGGCCGCGCCGCGGGGCATTAATCCCGGGTGGGTGGGAGGCTCTGGAGGCTGCCCTCACCCATCTCCGCCTCCCCCAGTCGCCTCCGCCTCCGCCTCCGCCTCCTCCTCCGTAGGCTGCGCTACTCCCAGCCCCCCCACAATCAGCGGACCTGGACTGAAAGACAGTGGGGCAAGCCTCACCCGGTTCTGGCTGCAGCTCCACGGAGCGAACCTCCCCTCCCCCGGCCCACCCCCCTTCGGTAACACGCACAACTCCGCTCGGTCCAGTCCCGGGTTTAGTGCTGGTGAGGAGGAGGAGGAGGAGGAGGAGGCGGTGGCCGCGCGACCGAGCCCGTAGAGGCCCCGCCCCCGCCCCCTGATTGGTTGGCAGGGAAGGCGGGCCGTGGAGCTTTCGACACGTCAATTGGCTCCATCTACCTTCCTTCAGGACCCCCCTCGATGGGGTGGTCCAAAAGGCTGTCCATCAGGAACAGGCCACACCCTCGGCGTTTCCATTCCACTCCCTCCCTGCCGCCCCTTCCCTTCCCGGCCCGTCCCCTCCCCTTCTTACCCCGCCCCCACCCCACTCGGGCCGTCAGGGTCAGGCAGACCCGAGCTCCGTGGGCCCCTGCTCTGGCCACGGGCTGGCTCTTGGTGGCACCGGCGGGCTCCTCGGGCCGAGGATAGCCCGAGAGACCCAAGCTGGGCCCTCGCTCGAGCCTGGGCACTCAGGCAACTGTAGCGGCCCCGAACGACTCTGCCCGTGGAGACCCAGCCTCGATGCCCCTAACGCCCTCCCTGTCCATTTCTTGGGACCCCTGCGGGCGAAGGGCACAATGGGGAGGGGCTGGGGTCAGGCCTAGGGGGAACTGAGGCCGAGGGTGCAGTGGGTTCTTGAGTGCTCTGAGAAAAGTGGAGGCCCTTCTACCCTTGCCTCGCCCCGTGGGGCAGAGTCCCCCGCTCCCGTCATGGCTGCAGCAGGAGGAGACGACGTCCTCCATTTTGTCGGGACGCTGTGGGAACTTGGGACCAGTTCAACGCCCAGCCTCGTGGGGTTGGGGAGCTTGTCCCCGAGAAGCCCCACTGGGCTCAGCCCTTCGGGCAGGGAAGCCGTCCCTACCTCGAGGGTCTGCCCCTGAGGGGCCAAGGAGGGCAGACACGACAGTGGAGGGACCCAGACGCCGCTCCCGCCTCCATCAACCAAGATGGAGGAAGCTGCGGGCTCTCCTGGAGCTGGGCTCCCTTGTTGGAAGGGCTGAGGCTTCCCCTGCGTGTCCCTGTGCGCTGCCGTCTTCCTCCCCCGCAGCCTCTGTCGGGTGCCCTCCCCAGCCTCCACGCATACTCCCAACGGCTTCCACCGTCTCCTGGTCCTCAAGGTTGGTGGAAGCTCCACTACACGGTCGGCTCCATCGCTTTGCCACACCTGGGCCATCAGCCCTGCGGGAGGCGCCCCGCGCCCGGGAGCTTAAGGGAAGGCTTAGATCGCCGTTCACCCTACAGAGACTGCGCGCAGAGCCCGTCGACGACCGGCTCTCCTTTTTGTTCATGGTCTACACCTATATCTTGGGCGGACATAATGGTGCTGTACAATGGCCAAGATTCCACGTAGAGATTAAAGTGATGGCGCTCTCATCTCACCCTAGCGGTTGTTAGTGGGATTGCAGCTGATGGTGTTGGGGAAATAAATGCGTGGGTGATAAGACTTAAAGGAATGTCTGACACCGCTGCCTATTAATAAATGGAGATGTGATGTTACAATTTAAAGTTCATTGATGATAATGAACATGGAGTTTTTAATGAAGTTAATCATCCATGAAGGACTATACAAAGATTGACATAATGTAAACTCTAATAATAAATGCCATTTACAGAGCATAATCTAGAAATTCAGATTCATTCACTGATGAGTAAACGTGTAAAGCTATAGAATAACTTTCAAATAGTTTTTACACTTGGGACTAAATCCCTTAAATATAGTGCTTTTTTTTTTTCAATTGATAAAAAATCCACTTGTATTTGAACACAGCTTTTATAAAATACTATCACTTTATTTTTTTCTGCAGATAAATGTTTCATTTTGCAGTAGAATAAAATACCATTGTCATATTACACAAAGGCGCTCTGGTGGCATTGTTGTTGTTATGTGCCGTCGAGTCGGCCCCGACTCATAGCGACCCCTCCTTGGGTTTCCGAGGCAGTATCACTACGGAAGTAGGATTGCCCAACCTTC